>NC_143041.1:48822446-48964946 GCF_057628025.1 Oncorhynchus mykiss | reverse complement strand
CACACACACCACACACACACACACACACACACACACACACACACACACACACACGGTCTGGTCTGGTCTGGTCTGGTCTGGTCTGGTCTGCCTGTAGCTGACGGTGTGTCTGTCTGTCGGTATAGTGATCATTGTCTCTCTCCTCTGCCTGCCTGTATAGCTGCCAGGGTGTGTGTGTTGTAATAACATTGTTCCTTTCTCCCCAGCTGACGGTGTAGCGTTAGGTACAGCCGTGGCTTCCTCCCAGGTCACAGTTCAAGTCGTGGTGTTCCTGGCTGTTATTCTGCACAAGGTGAGAGTCAGATCTACTATGGAGGTAATATCACAAGCAATTCAGGACATCGGGACATCAGGACAAACCAATCAATGGTTGATTGTTCTTGCAAACTCCTTAAGCCCTCTCTCAATTCAATGTACTTGAATTGATTTAATTCTCCCTCCCTCCCTCCCTCCCTCCCTCCCTCCCTCCCTCCCTCCCTCCCTCCCTCCCTCCCTCCCTCCCTCCCTCCCTCCCTCAATTCAATTCAAGGGGCTTTATTGTCATGGGAAACATGTGTTAGCATTGCCAAAGCAAGTGAGGTAGATAATATACAAAAGTGAAATAAACAATACAAATTAACAGTAAACATTACACATACAGAAGTTTCAAAACAATAAAGACATTACAAATGTCCTTTTCTCGTGGCAACAGGTCACAAATCTTGCTGCTGTTTCTCTTTCCCTCCCTCTCGCTCTCTCTCTCTCTCTCTCTCTCTCTCTCTCTCTCTCTCTCCTCTCCCCCTCTCTCTCTCTCTCCCCCTCTCTCTCTCTCTCCCCCTCTCTCTCTCTCTCCTTCCCACCTCCTTCCTCTCTCTCTCTCTCCTTCCCACCTCCTTCCTCTCTCTCCCTCTCTCCCTCTCTCCCTCTCTCCCTCTTTCTCTCTCTCCCTCTCACCCTCTCACTCCTTCTCTTCCTACTTCCTCTCTCTCTCTCTCTCTCTCTCTCCTTCCCACCTCCTTCCTCTCCCTCTCTCCCTCTTTATCTCTCTCCCTTTCTCCCTCTCACTCCTTCTCTCCCTCCTTCCCACCTCCTTCCTCTCTCTCTCTCTCTCTCCTTCCCACCTCCTTCCTCTTTCTCTCTCTCCCTTTCTCCCTCTCACTCCTTCTCTCCCTCCTTCCCACCTCCTTCCTCTGTCTCTCTCTCTCTCTCTCTCTCAGGCTCCTACAGCGTTTGGTCTGGTCACCTTTCTGATGCAGGCAGGTGTAGAGAAGAAGCAGATTCAGAAGCATCTCTTGGTGTTCTCTGCTGCAGCACCAGTACTCTCCATCAGTACATACTTTATCCTGAACGCGGTGAGAAGAAGCAACAGACTGCTGTTTAGTGGCGTAGAACAACGTGCTTTCATAATGAGGAGAAAGGTGGTTTATCTAACGGGAACCTTTTCTATGAAACTAGTAAATGATTGGAGATTGCTAGAGGCGGGAACTCAGCCTGGTTCTGGAAATGCATGTATGCTGTTTTGCCAACTGCTGACCATAGTAGTTGGTGAGACGGCAATAACATCTCTGGGACCAGGCTAGAGGGAACTACTTCCAACAGTGAAAATGATTTGATAACGTTGATATGACGTCAGCGTGCTGTGTGTTACTCCCTCCTACTGCAGGGTGGTGGTTCGCCCTAGAACCGTCTGAGTGCTGTGTGTTTCTCCCTCCTACTGCAGAGTGGTGGTTCGCCCCAGAACCGTCTGAGTGCTGTGTGTTACTCCCTCCTACTGCAGGGTGGTGGTTCGCCCCAGAACCGTCTGAGTGCTGTGTGTTTCTCCCTCCTACTGCAGGGTGGTGGTTCGCCCCAGAACCGTCTGAGTGCTGTGTGTTTCTCCCTCCTACTGCAGGGTGGTGGTTCGCCCCAGAACCGTCTGAGTGCTGTGTGTTTCTCCCTCCTACTGCAGAGTGGTGGTTCGCCCCAGAACCGTCTGAGTGCTGTGTGTTACTCCCTCCTACTGCAGGGTGGTGGTTCGCCCTAGAACCGTCTGAGTGCTGTGTGTTTCTCCCTCCTACTGCAGAGTGGTGGTTCGCCCCAGAACCGTCTGAGTGCTGTGTGTTACTCCCTCCTACTGCAGGGTGGTGGTTCGCCCCAGAACCGTCTGAGTGCTGTGTGTTTCTCCCTCCTACTGCAGGGTGGTGGTTCGCCCCAGAACCGTCTGAGTGCTGTGTGTTTCTCCCTCCTACTGCAGGGTGGTGGTTCGCCCCAGAACCGTCTGAGTGCTGTGTGTTTCTCCCTCCTACTGCAGAGTGGTGGTTCGCCCCAGAACCGTCTGAGTGCTGTGTGTTACTCCCTCCTACTGCAGGGTGGTGGTTCGCCCTAGAACCGTCTGAGTGCTGTGTGTTTCTCCCTCCTACTGCAGAGTGGTGGTTCGCCCCAGAACCGTCTGAGTGCTGTGTGTTACTCCCTCCTACTGCAGGGTGGTGGTTCGCCCCAGAACCGTCTGAGTGCTGTGTGTTTCTCCCTCCTACTGCAGGGTGGTGGTTCGCCCCAGAACCGTCTGAGTGCTGTGTGTTTCTCCCTCCTACTGCAGGGTGGTGGTTCGCCCCAGAACCGTCTGAGTGCTGTGTGTTTCTCCCTCCTACTGCAGAGTGGTGTTTCGCCCCAGAACCGTCTGAGTGCTGTGTGTTTCTCCCTCCTACTGCAGGGTGGTGGTTCGCCCCAGAACCGTCTGAGTGCTGTGTGTTTCTCCCTCCTACTGCAGGGTGGTGGTTCGCCCCAGAACCGTCTGAGTGCTGTGTGTTTCTCCCTCCTACTGCAGAGTGGTGGTTCGCCCCAGAACCGTCTGAGTGCTGTGTGTTTCTCCCTCCTACTGCAGGGTGGTGGTTCGTCCCAGAACCGTCTGAGTGCTGTGTGTTACTCCCTCCTACTGCAGGGTGGTGGTTCGCCCCAGAACCGTCTGAGTGCTGTGTGTTACTCCCTCCTACTGCAGGGTGGTGGTTCGCCCCAGAACCGTCTGAGTGCTGTGTGTTTCTCCCTCCTACTGCAGAGTGGTGGTTCGCCCCAGAACCGTCTGAGTGCTGTGTGTTTCTCCCTCCTACTGCAGTGTGGTGGTTCGCCCTAGAACCGTCTGAGTGCTGTGTGTTTCTCCCTCCTACTGCAGGGTGGTGGTTCGCCCCAGAACCGTCTGAGTGCTGTGTGTTTCTCCCTCCTACTGCAGAGTGGTGGTTCGCCCCAGAACCGTCTGAGTGCTGTGTGTTTCTCCCTCCTACTGCAGGGTGGTGGTTCGTCCCAGAACCGTCTGAGTGCTGTGTGTTTCTCCCTCCTACTGCAGAGTGGTGGTTCGCCCCAGAACCGTCTGAGTGCTGTGTGTTTCTCCCTCCTACTGCAGTGTGGTGGTTCGCCCCAGAACCGTCTGAGTGCTGTGTGTTTCTCCCTCCTACTGCAGAGTGGTGGTTCGCCCTAGAACCGTCTGAGTGCTGTGTGTTTCTCCCTCCTACTGCAGGGTGGTGGTTCGCCCCAGAACCGTCTGAGTGCTGTGTGTTTCTCCCTCCTACTGCAGGGTGGTGGTTCGCCCCAGAACCGTCTGAGTGCTGTGTGTTACTCCCTCCTACTGCAGAGTGGTGGTTCGCCCCAGAACCGTCTGAGTGCTGTGTGTTTCTCCCTCCTACTGCAGAGTGGTGTTTCGCCCCAGAACCGTCTGAGTGCTGTGTGTTTCTCCCTCCTACTGCAGGGTGGTGGTTCGCCCCAGAACCGTCTGAGTGCTGTGTGTTTCTCCCTCCTACTGCAGAGTGGTGGTTCGCCCCAGAACCGTCTGAGTGCTGTGTGTTTCTCCCTCCTACTGCAGAGTGGTGGTTCGCCCCAGAACCGTCTGAGTGCTGTGTGTTTCTCCCTCCTACTGCAGAGTGGTGGTTCGCCCCAGAACCGTCTGAGTGCTGTGTGTTACTCCCTCCTACTGCAGTGTGGTGGTTCGCCCTAGAACCGTCTGAGTGCTGTGTGTTTCTCCCTCCTACTGCAGAGTGGTGGTTCGCCCCAGAACCGTCTGAGTGCTGTGTGTTTCTCCCTCCTACTGCAGGGTGGTGGTTCGTCCCAGAACCGTCTGAGTGCTGTGTGTTACTCCCTCCTACTGCAGAGTGGTGGTTCGCCCCAGAACCGTCTGAGTGCTGTGTGTTTCTCCCTCCTACTGCAGTGTGGTGGTTCGCCCCAGAACCGTCTGAGTGCTGTGTGTTTCTCCCTCCTACTGCAGTGTGGTGGTTCGCCCCAGAACCGTCTGAGTGCTGTGTGTTTCTCCCTCCTACTGCAGTGTGGTGGTTCGCCCCAGAACCGTCTGAGTGCTACAGGTGTTGGGATGCTCTTCTCCGCCGGGACGTTCCTCTACGTAGCTACGGTCCATGTACTACCAGAGATCAGCTCCAGGGGGCAGCAGAGCTCTCCCCACATCCACGGGACTGGGAGCGGGCAGCTGGAGGTCCTGGAGAGCCTCACGCTGATACTAGGAGCAGGACTACCTGTGTTACTGGCCCTGGGACTACGTGATGACTAGTCTTGTGAATCGACGCTATTGATAGTGAACATTGAGAATTAATGTGAAGGAAGCCTGGAAATCAAGTCTATAACTAAGACCGACTAGTTAACGCAAAGAAGACAACCCACAACATGTTACCAAACATTCATTTACACTGGAGTACACCTCAACTCTTACATAGCTGGAGATCAATTGGGGGTGTTTCTGTGTGTGATGCAGTACGTGTCAGTGTCTTTTTCTGAGAGGTCATAAGGACATGGGCTTTGAGCAAGCCAACAAAGGTAGGAATAGTGTGTGTGTGTGTGTGTGTGTGTCATGTAAAAGAGTGGGATCAAAGAGAGAGAGGGCAGTGTGTGTGTGTGTGTGTGTGTGTGTGTGTGTGTGTGTGTGCGCGACTCTGGTTTATAGAGCTTTTGTAATAGTTTGTCTTATCCGATCTCAGTGGGACATTCTTTTGAGCTAAACTTTTGAAGTTGTCTGAAAAGAACAAGACCATTTTTAGTAAGTGGACCCGTTTTCAAAATAACCCCGGTTTCCTGATGTCCTTTGTACCTCTACTGAACAAACAAAACATTTGTTTATTTATTTAGGTTAGCTAAAAAAAAAAGTCCCCAAAACCAGATTTGAATCAAATGGATAACATTTCGTCTTTTGTAATTTCTGAGAAATGTTTTGGCTGGGTTGTGTAAGGTACTGAGGTATTCAGGGAAGGTTGTGAAAAACTAAAAAAAAAAAAAACACTTTATCAGAATTTAAATGGTTGTCATAACGACGTGGCCTAAATAAACCACAATATAGTGATGATTTATTGATTTTATATTGGATGTGATCAAGATATGTCTTTATAGACAAGGAGAGATCTTAAATACATTTCTACATGGTGTACTATAGCCAGGACAATGTTGTCTGGTTACCAGTCTGTTTAGATATCGTAACACTTCCTGGCAATCTGTGTCAAATGCTAAACATCTTTATAACACAGAGTACCCTAAGTGGAATATTATCCAAACAGATTGGTCCCCAGGCTAAGGACAATAGGCTGTATTTTTAATGAATACTTTATCATAACAATCATAGATTTAAAAACAAAAAATGTTTTTTTAAAGTACATGACTTGTAAATTGCTGATTAATAAAGTTAGATTGTATTGAATGTGTAGTTTCTATCCTAATGTCAGATGTTGCTGTCACCTACAACTGCTACTGTCAGCTTGTAATGTCTCAGGACGTCAGGGACAATACAACATCAGTACTATATCAGTACTGTTACAGAGGTTCTATACTAATAGGTCAACATCAGTACTATATCAGTACTATTATAGAGGTTCTATACTAATAGGTCAACATCAGTACTATATCAGTACTGTTATAGAGGTTCTATACTAATAGGTCAACATCAGTACTATATCAGTACTGTTACAGAGGTTCTATACTAATAGGTCAACATCAGTACTATATCAGTACTGTTATAGAGGTTCTAAACTAATAGGTCAACATCAGTACTATATCAGTACTGTTACAGAGGTTCTATACTAATAGGTCAACATCAGTACTATATCAGTACTGTTATAGAGGTTCTATACTAATAGGTCAACATCAGTACTATATCAGTACTGTTGGAGGTTCTATACTAATAGGTCAACATCAGTACTATATCAGTACTGTTACAGAGGTTCTATACTAATAGGTCAACATCAGTACTATATCAGTACTGTTATAGAGGTTCTATACTAATAGGTCAACATCAGTACTATATCAGTACTGTTGGAGGTTCTATACTAATAGGTCAACATCAGTACTATATCAGTACTGTTACAGAGGTTCTATACTAATAGGTCAACATCAGTGCTATATCAGTACTGTTATAGAGGTTCTATACTAATAGGTCAACATCAGTACTATATCAGTACTGTTACAGAGGTTCTATACTAATAGGTCAACAACAGTACTATATAAGTACTGTTACAGAGGTTCTATACTAATAGGTCAACAACAGTACTATATCAGTACTGTTACAGAGGTTCTATACTAATAGGTCAACATCAGTACTATATCAGTACTGTTAGAGGTTATATACTAATAGGTCAACATCAGTACTATATCAGTACTGTTACAGAGGTTCTATACTAATAGGTCAACATCAGTACTATATCAGTACTGTTGGAGGTTCTATACTAATAGGTCAACATCAGTACTATATCAGTACTGTTACAGAGGTTCTATACTAATAGGTCAACATCAGTACTATATCAGTACTGTTACAGAGGTTCTATACTAATAGGTCAACATCAGTACTATATCAGTACTGTTACAGAGGTTCTATACTAATAGGTCAACATCAGTACTATATCAGTACTGTTACATAGGTTCTATACTAATAGGTCAACATCAATACTATATCAGTACTGTTGGAGGTTCTATACTAATAGGTCAACATCAGTACTATATCAGTACTGTTACAGAGGTTCTATACTAATAGGTCAACATCAGTACTATATCAGTACTGTTACAGAGGTTCTATACTAATAGGTCAACATCAGTACTATATCAGTACTGTTACAGAGGTTCTATACTAATAGGTCAACATCAGTACTATATCAGTACTGTTACAGATTTTCTATACTAATAGGTCAACAACAGTACTATATCAGTACTGTTACAGAGGTTCTAAACTAATAGGTCAACATCAGTACTATATCAGTACTGTTACAGAGGTTCTATACTAATAGGTCAACATCAGTACTATATCAGTACTGTTACAGAGGTTCTATACTAATAGGTCAACATCAGTACTATATCAGTACTGTTACAGAGGTTCTATACTAATAGGTCAACATCAGTACTATATCAGTACTGTTATAGAGGTTCTATACTAATAGGTACATCAGTACTATATCAGTACTGTTACAGAGGTTCTATACTAATAGGTACATCAGTACTATACTATAACAGGACAGTAAAGGTTCTATACTAATAGGTCAACAACACCGGTACTATATCAGTACTGTTACGAAGAGGTTCTATACTAATAGGTACATCAGTACTATACTATAACAGGACAGTAAAGGCTCTATACTAATAGGTACATCAGTACTATACTATAACGGGACAGTAAAGGTTCTACATCAGTACTATACTATAACAGGACAGTAAAGGTTCTACACTAATAGGTACGTCAGCACTATACTATAACAGGACAGTAAAGGTTCTATACTAATAGGTACATCAGTACTATACTATAACAGGACAGTAAAGGTTCTATACTAATAGGTACATCAGTACTATACTATAACAGAACAGTAAAGGTTCTATACTAATAGGTACATCAGTACTACACTAATAGGTACATCAGTACTACACTAATAGGTACATCAGTACTATATAACAGGACAGTAAAGGTTCTATACTAATAGGTACATCAGTACTACATTATAACAGGACAGTAAAGGTTCTATACTAATAGGTCCATCAGTACTACACTAATAGGTACATCAGTACTATACTATAACAGGACAGTAAAGGTTCTATACTAATAGGTACATCAGTACTACACTAATAGGTACATCAGTACTATACTATAACAAGACAGTAAAGGTTCTATACTAATAGGTACATCAGTACTACACTAATAGGTACATCAGTACTACACTAATAGGTACATCAGTACTATATAACAGGACAGTAAAGGTTCTATACTAATAGGTACATCAGTACTACATTATAACAGGACAGTAAAGGTTCTATACTAATAGGTCCATCAGTACTACACTAATAGGTACATCAGTACTATACTATAACAGGACAGTAAAGGTTCTATACTAATAGGTACATCAGTACTACACTAATAGGTACATCAGTACTATTCTATAACAGGACAGTAAAGGTTCTATACTAATAGGTACATCAGTACTACACTAATAGGTACATCAGTACTACACTAATAGGTACATCAGTACTATATAACAGGACAGTAAAGGTTCTATACTAATAGGTACATCAGTACTACATTATAACAGGACAGTAAAGGTTCTATACTAATAGGTCCATCAGTACTACACTAATAGGTACATCAGTACTATACTATAACAGGACAGTAAAGGTTCTATACTAATAGGTACATCAGTACTACACTAATAGGTACATCAGTACTACACTAATAGGTACATCAGTACTATATAACAGGACAGTAAAGGTTCTATACTAATAGGTACATCAGTACTACATTATAACAGGACAGTAAAGGTTCTATACTAATAGGTCCATCAGTACTACACTAATAGGTACATCAGTACTATACTGTAACAGGACAGTAAAGGTTCTATACTAATAGGTACATCAGTACTATACTATAACAGGACAGTAAAGGTTCTATACTAATAGTTACATCAGCACTACACTAATAGGTACATCAGTACTATATAACAGGACAGTAAAGGTTCTATACTAATAGGTACATCAGTACTATACTAATAGGTACGTCAGTACTATACTATAACAGGACAGCAAAGGTTCTACATCAGTACTATACTATAACAGGACAGTAAAGGTTCTACATCAGTACTATACTATAACAGGACAGTAAAGGTTCTACATCAGTACTATACTATAACAGGACAGCCATTGTTACATTCACTAAGTAAAGCTTTATTAAAGATGTAACTAAATATAATAATATCATTATTGAATATAATAATGTCCTGAGAAACTTTATCATTCCTTTAACAATGTATCTGTAAAAAGCACTACATTTGTTTTGTCACTTTAATAAATACTAAATATTTTATCATCTGAAAAATGATCTGCTACAAAAATATCACATTCAAACTACAGTGTAGATCCAGTACACATCTCAAACTACAGTATAAATACAGTAGACATCTCAAAATACAGTATATATCCAGTACACATCTCAAACTACAGTATATATCCAGTACACATCTCAAAATACAGTATATATCCAGTACACATCTCAAAATACAGTATATATCCAGTACACATCTCAAAATACAGTATATATCCAGTACACATCTCAAAATACAGTATATATCCAGTACACATCTCAAAATACAGTATATATCCAGTACACATCTCAAAATACAGTATATATCCAGTACACATCTCAAAATACAGTATAAATACAGTAGACATCTCAAACTACAGTATATATCCAGTACATATTTCAGACTACAGTATAAATACAGTACATATCTCAAACTATAGTATAAATACAGTACACATCTCAAACTATAGCATAAATACAGTAGATATTTCAAACTACATTATTTCCTCTACCATAAATATTTCTAGAGACATTAATTCAATGAAGTGCCAAGTGCTAGAGACTGTAGCTTTAATGTGTGTAGTCAAATCAAGTTCCAGTCTACATTCAAGAGAAGATTGTCCTAAAGTCAAATTGATGATCTCAATAGTTACCTCAACTAATCTGAAACTAATTCGTCCCTCACACAATCAATCCAAACATTTTGTCTGAAGAGGAATATTTGAAAAGATGGTTTATTGTATCACATATTTACTTTAGTCACTAAAGCAATAAGAATGACAAGAGTTACAGGTAATAACCAAGCATTAATGTAGCAAAACAGCCTAGTTCGTTTACCATCTTTGTTTTCCGCACTGTGCCTTTTGTACTCAGGTTTGAGTTAACAATACATCTGACTGTGTACAGTATACATGTTTGGTACGTGATGGTGCGTCGTAGTTTGGACACATCTCACGTTCACACTGCACTTTGCCCTGGGCCAAGAGAGCTTTTACCCTGGGGATAAGAGACTGTTCTCACTGCACTTTGCCCTGGGCCAAGAGAGCTTTTACCCTGGGGATAAGAGACTGTTCTCACTGCACTTTGCCCTGGGCCAAGAGAGCTTTTACCCTGGGGATAAGAGACTGTTCTCACTGCACTTTGCCCTGGGCCAAGAGAGCTTTTACCCTGGGGATAAGAGACTGTTCACACTGCACTTTGCCCTGGGCCAAGAGAGCTTTTACCCTGGGGATAAGAGACTGTTCACACTGCACTTTGCCCTGGACCAAGAGAGCTTTTACCCTCGGGATAAGAGACTATTCACACGTGCACATTCTGAAGGGGGATGGCACAACCTTAGCCCAGGGCTGGCAGGCCCTGCTCTGAAGCAATGTTCGCAATGACGCTCTGGGGCTAGCCAATCACAATTCATTGACGCTCTGGGGCTAGCCAATCACAATTCATTGTCGCCTACTTTTGAATATTCTTCTCCAGAAAAGTGACCGTTGGTTTCAGTAGCCCTACTTTCATGAACACAGTATAAGCTAGCCCAGGGACAGTCTAAGCCTGGGGCTAAGGACAATGCTGTGTGAAAAGGACATTGTTTGTGTGTAGTAGCTTGTAAGTAGCCTCTTAGTATGTAGTAGTTTGTAATATACATCTCTTAGTGTGTAGTAGCTTGTAATAGATACAGTTGCAGTCGGAGGTTTACATACACCTTAGCGAAATACATTTAAACTCCGTTTTTCACAATTCCTTACATTTAATCCTAGTAAAAATTCCCTGTCTTAGGTCAGTTAGGATCACCACTTTATTTTAAGAATGTGAAATGTCAGATTAATAGTAGAGAGAATGATTTATTTCAGCTTGTATTTCTTTCATCACATTCCCAGTGGGTCAGAAGTTAACATGCACTCAATTAGTATTTGGTAGCATTGCCTTTAAATTCTTTAAATTGGGTCAAACTTATCGGGTAGCCTTCCACAAGCTTCCCACAATAAGTTGGGTAAATTTTGGCCCATTCCTCCTGACAGAGCTGGTTTAACTGAGTCAGGTTTGTAGGGCTTCTTGCTCGCACACGCTTTTTCAGTTCTGCCCACACATTTTCTATAGGATTGAGTTGTGATGGCCACTCCAATACCTTGACTTTTTTATCCTTTAGCCATTTTTACACAACTTTGGAAGTATGCTTTGGGTAATTGTCCATTTGGAAGACCCATTTGTGACCAAGCTTTAACTTCCTGACTGATGATTTGAGATGTTGCTTCAATATATTCACATAATTTTACTTCCTCATGATGCCATCTATTTTGTGTAGTGCACCAGTCCCTCCTGCAGCAAAGCACCCCCACAACATGATGCTGCCACCCCCGTGCTTCACGGTTGGGATGGTGTTCTTCGGCTTGCAAGCCTCCCCCTTTTTCCTCCAAACATAACGATGGTCATTATGACCAAACAGTTCTATTTTGTTTCATCAGACCAGATGACATTTCTCCAAAAAGTACGTTCTTTGTCCCCATGTGCAGTTGCAAATTGTAGCCTGGCTTTTTTATGGCGGTTTTGGAGCAGTGTCTTCTTCCTTGCTGAGCGGCCTTTCAGGTAATGTCGATATAGGACTCGTTTTACTATGGATAGAGATACTTTTGTACCTGTTTCCTCCAGCATCTTCACAAGGTCATTTGCTGCTGTTCTGGGATTTATTTGCACTTTTCACACCAAAGTATATCTCTAGGAGACAGAATGTGTCTCTTTCCTGAGCGGTATGACGGCTGCGTGGTCCCATGGTGTTTATACTTGCGTACTAGTGTTTGTACAGATGAATGAGACTTTTTCTGAGGTCTTGGCTGATTTAATTTGATTTTCCCATGATGTCAAGCAAAGTGGCACTGAGTTTGAAGGTTGGCCTTGAAATACATCCACAGGTACACCTCCAATTGATTCAAATGATGACAATTAGCCTATCAGAAGCTTCCATAGCCATGACATATTTGTCTGGAATTTTCCAAGCTGTTTTAAAGCACAGTTAACTTAGTGTATGTAAACTTCTGACCCACTGGAATTGTGACACAGTAAATTAATCTGTCTGTAAACAATTGTTGGAAAAATTACTTGTGTCATGCACAAAGTAGATGTCCTAACCGACTTGCCAAAACTATAGTTTGTTAACAAGACATTTGTGGAGTGGTTGAAAAACGAGTTTTAATGACTCCAACCTGAGTGGTTGTAAACTTCCGAATTCAAATGTATGTTTGGAGTCTTGCATCTGTAGTTATCTGCTGTGGTGATGACAGTAATACCCAGGATGTAGAACACAGTAATACCCAGGATATAGAAAAGTTATCTAGCTGCTGTGGTGATGACAGTAATACCCAGGATGTAGAACACAGTAATACCCAGGATGTAGAACAGTTATCTAGCTGCTGTGGTGATGACAGTAATACCCAGGATGTAGAACACAGTAATACCCAGGATATAGAACACAGTAATACCCAGGATATAGAACAGTTATCTAGCTGCTGTGGTGATGACAGTAATACCCAGGATGTAGAACACAGTAATACCCAGGATATAGAAAAGTTATCTAGCTGCTGTGGTGATGACAGTAATACCCAGGATGTAGAACACAGTAATACCCAGGATGTAGAACAGTTATCTAGCTGCTGTGGTGATGACAGTAATACCCAGGATGTAGAACACAGTAATACCCAGGATATAGAACACAGTAATACCCAGGATATAGAACAGTTATCTAGCTGCTGTGGTGATGACAGTAATACCCAGGATGTAGAACAGTTGTCTAGCTGCTGTGGTGGTGGCAGTAATACCCAGGATGTAGAACACAGTAATACCCAGGATGTAGAACAGTTATCTAGCTGCTGTGGTGATGACAGTAATACCCAGGATGTAGAACACAGTAATACCCAGGATATAGAACACAGTAATACCCAGGATATAGAACAGTTATCTAGCTGCTGTGGTGATGACAGTAATACCCAGGATGTAGAACACAGTAATACCCAGGATATAGAACAGTTATCTAGCTGCTGTGGTGATGACAGTAATACCCAGGATGTAGAACACAGTAATACCCAGGATATAGAACAGTTATCTAGCTGCTGTGGTGATGACAGTAATACCCAGGATGTAGAACAGTTGTCTAGCTGCTGTGGTGGTGGCAGTAATACCCAGGATGTAGAACAGTTATCTAGCTGCTGTGGTGATGACAGTAATACCCAGGATGTAGAACAGTTATCTAGCTGCTGTGGTGGTGGCAGTAATACCCAGGATGTAGAACAGTTATCTAGCTGCTGTGGTGATGACAGTAATACCCAGGATGTAGAACAGTTATCTAGCTGCTGTGGTGATGACAGTAATACCCAGGATGTAGAACACAGTAATACCCAGGATGTAGAACAGTTGTCTAGCTGCTGTGGTGATGGCAGTAATACCCAGGATGTAGAACAGTTATCTAGCTGCTGTGGTGATGGCAGTAATACCCAGGATGTAGAACACAGTTGTCTAGCTGCTGTGGTGATGACAGTAATACCCAGGATGTAGAACAGTTATCTAGCTGCTGTGGTGGTGGCAGTAATACCCAGGATGTAGAACACAGTTGTCTAGCTGCTGTGGTGATGACAGTAATACCCAGGATGTAGAACAGTTATCTAGCTGCTGTGGTGGTGGCAGTAATACCCAGGATGTAGAACAGTTATCTAGCTGCTGTGGTGATGACAGTAATACTGGAGGTGGTGCTGGGTAAACCCCAGGATGTATAACATCAGGATATAGAGGTAGTATTGTGTCAGGTCTTACTGATTCAGAATCGCCAATGTCCCCCTTTTCTGAGAACATGGAGACACCAACAGAAGGTTGGTTGAACATCACAAAGCAGCCAGTCTGTGAAGAAACAAGACATGTTCTCATGCTGTTTTGACCATCAGGGATTCAACAGTCAATGCTTTCACAATGCTTTCAGGTCGCAATTGTAAATGAGAACTTGTTCTCAACTTGCCTACCTGGTTAAATAAAGGTGAAATAAATAAAATAATTAAAAAATAAAATAGGTTTTTATTTACATCAGGTACTTTTTTCATATAGTATATGAACTGTTCACACTTGTTGTCAGTGACAACCCTGATTAGAAGCACCTGCTGCTCATCTGTAGTTCTTCAAAAAGGCTGTTTTGAATTAAAGTAAATTGTACCTACACAGTGAAAGCCGTAAACCCGGAAACATCTGTGTACACTGACGCAGTAAAAAAACATTTTAAAAATGAAGCGAAACCCATTTACGCCTCTTTTTGTCTTTCTACATGACCAAAAAGGGTACTAATTTGGACTTCAAAGACCCTGTTTATCATGAACAATGTCTGGATTAACTAAATAACAGGAACAGATAGAACATTGTAGTATAAACAACGACCTAAATAAATAAGTCCTTTCACATTTATTACAGCATTTATTGGGTTAAAAGTATGGTATTTGGGCAAAATATTACGACGTTATGTTGACTTGACATTCCATGTGAGATGTGCATCTAATGATTGTTATTAAAATACCAGCCTCCATGTGGGTTCAATCCCTTTCGTAGGTAAAATGAGCCCAAGCGGCATTCACAAGAGGTGAATGACCATACCTCTCCTCACTCTGCCTACAGTTATCAAACATACTGTACATGCCACTGCTCAGTGAACCACAAGATATCCTGTCCTTTTGTCAATGTGGTCTAAATACACTTACAAAGGCTATTTGAAGATATTCAAAGTTAGATCCGGTAAAATGACCTCTTATCCTTAATTTATTATTACTTTTGACTGTGGCAAATCACCTCCCCAGTTAGTCTAGTATGCGTTTCGAACATTCATATTGGACTGTACGGCTTTACCTATAGAGTGTGCACCCATACAAACTGGGGTTATCACAGTGGTTTCAGAGTCCTGCAATAATAGCTATGACTCTAATATTTGTGTAAACTCTAAGTCGTGTTCTGTGGGTGTCACTGAGTAGGCCGAGATCCCATTTCATGGGTTCGCATTCCATTGTTGGGCGGCAGGTAGCCTAGTCGTTAGAGGAGGTAGGTAGCCTAGTGGTTAGAGGAGGCAGGTAGCCTAGTGGTTAGAGGAGGCAGGTAGCCTAGTGGTTAGAGGAGGCAGGTAGCCTAGTGTTTAGATGAGGCAGGTAGCCTAGTGGTTAGAGCGTTGGACTAGTAACTGAAAGGTGTCTAGATCGAATCCCTGAGCTGACAAGGTAAAAATCTGTCGTTCTGCCCCTGATCAAGGCAGTTAACCCGCTGGCTATATAAATAAATTTGATTTGTTCCCCGGGCGACGAAGACGTGGATGTCGACTATGTACGTGAAAGACATTTCAGTTGTGCAACTGACTAGATTTCCTCCTTTCACATTGGTAAGGCTGGAGAGTGCAATAGTTTACTGGGGAGGTACTTTGTCAAAGTTCCGTAAACAAGAGCTATGATGCTAATATTTGTGCAAACTCTTTGGAATTGAAATCTATGGGTGACTGTACAGCCTTACCCATTTCATGGTTTCAGAGTCCTTTCATGGGTGTTCACTCCATAGGTAAGGCCGGACAGTGTATACTGTATGCCACCAACGCAATTATGCGGTCTGATATATCCACAGTTTGTCAAATTAATGAATTGCTGTATTTTATGTAACATTCCAACCATGTTTAGTATTATCTAGTCCAAATATGGCATTATTCCACTATTTTTACCAGTTTCAAATCGGGGACTTTTATTTTGAAGGCGAACAGCAACTTGCATTATTGTGTCAAGCTTCACAGTGGTTTCTTCACCTAATACGTTAGTTTCTGTCAGAAAAGCGGTTCGCTTTGAGGACTGTCAACAAGGCTCTCCTGTGAGTAGTTAGCGATGTGCATTATTAATATGAAATCGAATATATGAATTATGTGGCCAGAATTTATTTTTATTTGAAGGGACTTTGTCATTGCCATAACTTTTGTCTCTGCGCTAGCCAGCTCAGTAACGTTGACATCAAGTTAGCTAGAATGTGTAGTTAAAGAAAAACAACAACAATACTATGTTCACTGTTTGCATTTGAATAATTGTGCAGACATCAAACCATTTTGTCGTGTTTTCCACCCATTGAAGTGGATCGGCGTCCCGTTCCAGCTATTTTTCCTAGTACCAGGAAGTAAACTGGTGTTGCTGTTATGGATACCAGGATTTCCTAGTGCTGATCGATTGACCGAAATATCGATCATTTACATTTTTTTATAAACAACTAATTGACCGTCATCGGTTCAATTATTTCAATTCCATTTATTTTTTTGTGTGTGTGAGCTCAATGCGCAGATTGCACAGCTCTGTAGAGGTAAATCTGATCCAGGTTGAACTGTGAGATGTAGTAGGGAGTTGCAGTTTCCAACAGGCCAATATTGTACATAGTTGTACATAGTACGCACTATTGGCACAGCGTCGTCCTGTAGGCCGTTATTGTAAATAATATTGTTTTTAACGGACTTGCTTAGTTAAATAAAATACGGGGGAAAAGCGCGATCATAATGGGATATAAAGAGCAGCTGTTGCTTCCCAAGGCAAGGTATCTCCACCTGAAAATACATGATCTACAGTGCATTCAAAAGTATTTGGACCCCTTGACTTATCCACATTTTGTTACATTACAGACGTGTTAAAAATGGATTCAATTGTTCCCCCGTCATCAATAATGAGAAAGCAAAAACAGGTTTAGAAATTTCTGCTAATGTATTAAAAATACAGCTGAAATATAACATTTATATAAGTATTCAGACCCTTTACTCAGTACTTTGTTGAAGTACCTTTGGCAGCAATTACAGCCTTGAGTCTTCTATATGACGCTAATATTTGGGAGTCACCTCCCTGACCAAGGCCCTTCTCCCCAGTTTGTCCAGTTTGGCTGGGCAGCCAGCTCAAGGAAGAGTCTTGGTGATTCTAAACTTCTTCCATTAATAATGATGGACGTCACTGTGTTCTTGGGGACCTTCAATGCTGCCTAAATGTTTTGGTACCCTTCCCCAGATCTGTGCCTCGACACAATCCTGTCTCTGAGCTCTACAATTCCTTCGATCTCATGGCTTGGTTTTCGCTCTGACATGCATTGTCAACTGTGGGACCTTATATAGACAGGTGTATGCACCTTTCCAAATCATGTCCAATCAATTGAATTTACCACAGGTGGACTCCAATCAAGTTGTAGAAACATCTCAAGGATGATCAATGGAAACAGGATGCACCTGAGCTCAATGTTGAGTCTCATAGCAAAGAGTCTGAAGCTATTTTTTTATTTTTTTATTTTTAAAACATTTGCAAACATTTCTCAAATCTTGTTCTCGCTTTGTCATTATTGGGTGTAGATTGATGAGGATTTTTATTTAATTGAATCCATTTTAGAATAAGGCTGTAATGTAACTAAATGTGGAAAAAGGGAAGGGGGTCTGAATACTTTTCCGAATGCGCTGTAAGCGATTGATAGTTTGGTTTTCAGCGGTCATTAAAAGTACGTCTTATTGACATTGAAGAACTACTAAAATAGAGATTTTGTCAGACAGCAGCAGCTGACTTGGAAGGAAATAATAAAGTCATCAAATAAAACTAATATTTGATTGAAGTGATGTGAATAACTGATGGTTAATGAGTGATCAGCAGTCATGAGCAGTCACTACCATCATGGGACTTGTATTAGTACTTTTATTCTGTGTTACAGCATTCAACCCACAGTGCATTTAATGTCCATTTAAAAAAAAATCATGGGCCTGTTATTCATTGTTTTATTCTGTTACAGCATTCAACCAACATAATGTACAATGTATTTAATGTTAAAAACAAAACAAAAATAAATAAATATATATATATATATATATATATATATATATATATATATATATAAAAACGAAAACTGTGATTTAAAAAATGAAATGTTATTATAGAACCGACCTCAAAAAACCCTAATCGCTAAACACTAGGATTTCCTTAAAGCAGTGGCAATTGAAATTAATGCTCGATACCTGACTGTCTCCCAACTTTCCCCCCAACGCTCCAGCTTTGAAGAGGGGTGATAGCCAAAACCTAAAAGAATAGAGGAGAGAGGAATACCAAACAACTGCATACAATACCAATACCCCCCATCCAAGATGAGGCGAACCAGCCGCGGAGGGGGCGAGACCGCTCCTCCCCGTCAGAACGGTGTGCCCGGGGGTAAAGGTGACGGCAGGGCAGCGGAGCGTGGGGATGCAGCAGCAGCAGCCGGCTGTGATGATGATGAGGCCGGGTGCAGCCCAGCAGACATGCAGGATGAGGACAATGATCCGGCGCGGAGGAGAGAGATCAGGAGCAAGTACAGGGACCTCATCAACTCTGTTCAACGTGAGTAGTGGATACGAGGCTCTGCTAAATGACTCAAATGTAAAGGCAATGGAATGGTAATGTAGAGGTAATGTAGTGGGAACTGTTAAGGTCATGTAAAGGTAATGTAACAGTAATGTTTAGGTAATGTAGTGGGAACTGTTAAGGTCATGTAAAGGTAATGTAACAGTAATGTTTAGGTAATGTAGTGGGAACTGTTAAGGTCATGTAAAGGTAATGTAACAGTAATGTTTAGGTAATGTAGTGGGAACTGTTAAGGTCATGTAATGGTAATGTAGTGGGAACTGTTAAGATAATGTAGGGGTAATGTAGTGGGAACTGTTAAGATAATGTAGAGGGAATGTAGTGGAAACTGTTAAGATAATGTAGAGGTAATGTAGTGGGAACTGTTAAGGTCATGTAATGGCAATGTAGTGGGAACTGTTAAGGTCATGTAATGGTAATTTAAAGGTAATGTAACAGTAATGTTAAGGTAATGTAGTGGGAACTGTTAAGATAATGTAAAGGTAATGTAACAGTAATGTTTAGGTAATGTAGTGGGAACTGTTAAGATAATGTAAAGGTAATGTAACAGTAATTTAAAGGTAATGTGCGGGGAACTGTTAAGATAATGTAAAGGTAATGTAGTGGGAACTGTCAAGATAATGTAAAGGTAATGTAACGGTAATGTAAAGGTAATGTAGTGGGAACTGTTAAGATAATGTAAAGGTAATGTAACAGTAATTTAAAGGTAATGTGTGGGGAACTGTTAAGATAATGTAAAGGTAATGTGTGAGAACTGTTAAGATAATGGTAAGGTAATGTAATGGTAATTTAAAGGTAATGTAATGCGAACTGTTAAAATAAGGTAACGTAATGTAACATTAATTTAAAGGTAATGTGTGGGAACTGTTAAGATAATGTAAAGGTAATGTAGTGGGCACTGTTAACATAATGTAAAGGTAATGTAGTGGGCACTGTTAAGAGAATGGTAAGGTAATGTAATGGTAATGTAAAGGTAATGTAGTGGGAACTGTCAAGATAATGTAAAGGTAATGTAACAGTAATTTAAAGGTAATGTGTGGGGAACTGTTAAGATAATGTAAAGGTAATGTGTGGGAACTGTTAAGATAATGGTAAGGTAATGGTAATTTAAAGGTAATGTAATGCAAACTGTTAAAATAATGTAACGTAATGTAACAGTAATTTAAAGGTAATGTGTGGGAACTGTTAAGATAATGTAAAGGTAATGTAGTGGGCACTGTTAAGATAATGTAAAGGTAATGTAGTGGGCACTGTTAAGATAATGGTAAGGCAATGTAATGGTAATGTAAAGGTAATGTAGTGGGAACTGTTAAGATAATGGTGAGGTAATGTAATGGTAATGTAGTGGGAACTGTTAAGATAACGGTAAGGTAATGTAGTGGGAACTGTTAAGATAATGTAAAGGTAATGTAGTGGGCACTGTTAAGATAATGGTAAGGTCATGTAACGGTAATGTAAAGGTAATGTAGTGGGAACTGTTAAGATAATGGTAAGGCAATGTAATGGTAATGTAAAGGTAACGTAGTGGGAACTGTTAAGATAACGTTAAGGTAATGTAGTGGGAACTGTTAAGATAATGTAAAGGTAATGTAGTGGGAACTGTTAAGTTAATGTTAAGGTTATGTAACAGTAATTTAAAGGTAATGTAGTGGGAACTGTCTGGGAATGGTGTCCATGGGCCATGAGTTCCCAATTCTCCACACTTTTCCCAAAGTGTTCACTTGTCTTGTATTCTCCCCGTTGTGGATGTAAAAGTATTGGATTGGTGTAAAAGCATTAGCTGGAGGGAATTACCCAAAACACGTTCATGTGCAAGTGGCCACTTCGAGAGAAGTGTGTTAAACCTCCCAGGTATCTGGACACCTGTCAAGGTAAAGGTCCGGTATGACCAAATTCACATAGAAATGTGAGTTATAGATTGTCTAGCTTGTACACCTGTTGAAAATGAAATGACTTTCACAGTGGTTTAGATTGTATAATGATTCTCTACATTGCTTGTTTTGCCGCAATGCTATTTATACTGAACAAAAATATAAACGCACCATGTTAAGTGTAGGTTTCATGAGCTGAAATAAAATATGAAATAAAACATGTTGTGCATAAATTTGTTTCCATCCCTGTGAAAAGCATTTATCCTTTGCTAATATAATCCATCCACCTGACAGGTGTGGCACATCAAGAAGCTGATTAAACAGCACGGCTCCCAAGTGGGTGGGCCTAAGCCCTCCCAGCCCCAACAGTGGCTGTGCCCCTGCCCAGTCATGTGAAATCCATAGATTAGGGTCTAGTTCATTTATTTCAATTGACTGATTTCCTCATATGAACTGTAACTCACTAGGCGGCTTCCACTCGGTTACGTAACCCTGAACCTTAGAGGCTGCTGCCCCATATACGTAGACTTCACTAGTCACTTTAATAATGGAACACTGGTCACTTTAATAATGTTTACATACTGCTTTTCTCATCTCATGTGTACATACTGTATTCTATCCTATTCTACTGTATCCTATTCTACTGTATTCTATTCTACTGTATTCTATTCTACTGTATTCTATTCTACTGTATCCTATTCTACTGTATCCTATTCTACTGTATCCTATTCTACTGTATCCTATTCTACTGTATTCTATTCTACTGTATTCTATTCTACTGTATCCTATTCTACTGTATTCTATTCTACTGTATTCTATTCTACTGTATCCTATTCTACTGTATCCTATTCTACTGTATTCTATTCTACTGTATCCTATTCTACTGTATTCTATTCTACTGTATTCTATTCTACTGTATCCTATTCTACTGTATTCTATTCTACTGTATTCTATTCTACTGTATCCTATTCTACTGTATCCTATTCTACTGTATTCTATTCTACTGTATATTTATATATTCCTTAATTCCATTCTTTTACTTTTAGATTTCTGTGTATTCTTGTGTATTGTTAGATATTACTGCTCTGTTGGAACTAGGAACACAATCATTTCGCTACACCCGCAATAACATCTGCTAAACATGTATGTGAGCAATAACATTTGATTAGATTTGAACTCAGTAAAATCGTTGAAATTGTTGCGTTTTATATATAGATATATTTTGGTTCAGTATATTTATTAGGCAAACGTGATAGAACCTCAGCAACGTGGACATTAATTTCAATGATTTGTCCCAGTTGTACCTTGATCTTTTACCTTCTCTGTTTTTCCCAGAGAACAGAGAGGACATGTTGAGTCCCACCAACAACAAACTGACAGACGTGTTGGAGGAGGCTAACAAACTGTTTGCAGAAGGTAGGATAGGATCTGTCAAATTCTTTGCATTGCATCCTTACCTTGAAATCATAGTCAGATAGGCAAAAGTAGGGGGGGGGGGGTAGCTCTCACCAATCTAGTAATGTCTGAGTGAGTGATTATTACAAGGAAGGAAGGAAGTCGTTTTAAAGTTGTTAATATCTCAATCTAATATCCTCACTCTTTTCTTTGTCTTCACCCTCATGTTTTGTGCTCTCTCAGTCCGTCAGGCCCGCGAAGCAGCTCTCGACGCTCAGCTTCTGGTGCTGGCTACAGACCTGGGGAAGGAGAAGGCCAGCCAGCTACACGCTGAGGGATCAGCCTTCGATCCCTCAGCCTTCGCCGAACACCTGGTAAGTAGGAGGGAGGATGGGACTGGGAGGAAGTGGAGGTAGAGGAGGAGAGGGAGGTGGGGAAGGAGAAAGGGAAGGAGAGGGAGGTAGGTAGGGAAGGAGGAGGAGGGCAAGGAGAGAGAGGAGGGCAAGGAGAGAGAGGAGGGCAAGGAGAGGATTGTGGGAGGTGGTGAAGGCTAACGTTTATCAGATTGCTAACTCTTTATCCTTTGTGTTCTTATTGGTCCACCCAGTTGTCGTTCATGGGTTTGAATCGCCTGGAGGATGAAGATGAGGAGGAGGAGGGTGGTGGTGCGAGCGGTGGCTACCTCCCCCAAGACTCGTGGCAGAGGGTGGCTAATAGAGCTCAACGCTGCTTCAGGACTGCTCCCTCCTTCCACTACATGTGAGTAGAGGAGAGAAGAAGGTGGCTAATAGTCAGCATGTTTGAGGGGATCAGTTGAATCGCTAATATTAAATAATGATATTTGGGATGCAGGGTGATTTGTAACGTTCTAGATCAGGGATTCGGTACAGTCTGTTTGCAATGTAGTCCAACGCAGACTTCATCCACCTCACTTCATCCACCTCACTTCATCCACCTCACCAGACATCATCCTCCAACTTGCCTTTGGGGGCAAAGGTGACCACTCACCAAATATGCGCAGAGAAAATGTGAACAAAAAATATAAACGCAACATGCAACAATTTCATTGATTTTACTTCATTACAGGTCAGGAAATCTGTGAATTTAAATAAATAAATTAGGCCCTAATCTATGGATTTCACGATTGGAAATACAGATAAGCATTTGTTGGTCACAGATACCTTAAAAAAAATGGGCCTCGGTATTTCTTCACTGTATTTCTTTTGCATTCAAATTGCCATCTATAAAATACAATTGCGTTCGTTGTGCCTGCCCACACCATAACCCCACCACCACCATGGGGCACCACCACCACTCTGTTCACAACATTGACATCAGCAAACACCATAACCCCACCACCACTCTGTTCACAACGTTGACATCAGTAAACACCATAACCCCACCACCACTCTGTTCACAACGTTGACATCAGCAAACACCATAACCCCACCACCTCCATGGGGAACTCTGTTCACAACGTTGACATCAGCAAACACCATAACCCCACCACCTCCATGGGGAACTCTGTTCACAACGTTGACATCAGTAAACACCATAACCCCACCACCTCCATGGGGAACTCTGTTCACAACGTTGACATCAGCAAACACCATAACCCCACCACCTCCATGGGGAACTCTGTTCACAACGTTGACATCAGTAAACACCATAACCCCACCACCTCCATGGGGAACTCTGTTCACAACGTTGACATCAGCAAACACCATAACCCCACCACCATGGGGAACTCTGTTCACAACGTTGACATCAGTAAACACCATAACCCCACCACCTCCATGGGGAACTCTGTTCACAACGTTGACATCAGTAAACACCATAACCCCACCACCTCCATGGGGAACTCTGTTCACAACATTGACATCAGCAAACACCATAACCCCACCACCACTCTGTTCACAACGTTGACATCAGTAAACACCTTAACCCCACCACCATGGGGCACTCTGTTCACAACATTGACATCAGCAAACACCATAACCCCACCACCACTCTGTTCACAACGTTGACATCAGTAAACACCATAACCCCACCGCCACAATGAGGCACTCTGTCCACAACGTTGACATCAGTAAACACCATAACCCCACCACCACCATGGGACACTCTGTTCACAACATTGACATCAGTAAACACCATAACCCCACCACCACTCTGTTCACAACGTTGACATCAGGAAACACCATAACCCCACCACCACTCTGTTCACAACGTTGACATCAGTAAACACCATAACCCCACCACCATGGGGCACTCTGTTCACAACATTGACATCAGCAAACACCATAACCCCACCACCACTCTGTTCACAACGTTGACATCAGCAAACACCATAACCCCTCCACCACTCTGTTCACAACGTTGACATCAGCAAACACCATAACCCCACCACCACTCTGTCCACAACGTTGACATCAGTAAACACCATAACCCCACCACCACTCTGTTCACAACGTTGACATCAGCAAACACCATAACCCCACCACCACTCTGTTCACAACGTTGACATCAGCAAACCGCTCGCCCACATGACGCCATACAGTTGGACATAATTGCAAATTCTCTAAAACGATGTTGGAGGTGGCTTATGGTAGAGAAATGAACATTCAATTATCTGGCAACATCTCTATGGACATTCCTGCAGTCAGCATGCCAATTGCACGCCCCCTCAAAACTTGAGACATCTGTGGCATTGTGTTGTGTGACAAAACTGCACATTTTAGAGTGGCCTTTTGTAGTCCCCAGGACAAGGTGCACCTGTGTAATGATCATGCTGTTTAATCAGCTTCTTGATATGCCACACCTGTCAGGGGGATGGATTATCTTGTCAAATGAGAAATGCTCACTAACAGGGATGTAAACAAATGTGCACAAAATTTGAGAGAAATCAGCTTTTTGTGCGCACGGAACATTTCTGGGATCTTTTATTTCAGCTCATGAAACATGGGACCAACACTTTACATGTTGCGTTCATATTTAGTTTAGTGCGTAAAAGTCTCTGACTGTCCCTGTGTGTCTCCACCAGGATGGGATCGTTCCTGGCTGAGTTGCCTCCGCCTCGCCAGAGGATAGAGAGACAGAGGAAAGTTCCCGGGAGGGAGGCCAAGAGGATCATGCCCACTCAGGTCTCCGGCTTTAACACTGACCCCAACCTGACTGAACTGTAGGAGTCTCCCCCTTTTTCATACTGTTATTTGACCCCAACCTGACTGAACTGTAGGAGTCTCCCCCTTTTTCATACTGTTATTTGATCCCAACCTGACTGAACTGTAGGAGTCTCCCCCTTTTTCATACTGTTATTTGACCTCAACCTGTATTGTCACATTGTGTTTTCAAGGTTCCAGGGAGAGAAATGAAGCTAGCCCGCTAGCCTGAGGCTAGTATCGTTCAGACCGTGCTAGTAGAACATGTCTCATAGCTCTGATCTTAGACCTGGGATCTACTAACCTGGCTGGCCAGTACACAAAATCCTTAAGTTCCAGCAATTCTAGTTGATGACCAGCCCAGCCCAGTACAGTTTGGCTTGGCTTGGCTTGGCTTGGCTCTCTGTTTGACATAAAGTTGCTCTGGGCTTTGATAAGGAGATCAGCCTGAATGTACAGTAACAGTCAAAGGTTTGGACACACCAACTCATTCCAGGGTTTTTCTTTATTTTTTAAAACAATTTTCTACATTGTAGAATAATAGTGAAGACATAAAACTATGAAATAACACATATGGAATCATGTAGTAACCAAAACAAAGTGTTAAACAAATTAAAATATATTTTATATTTGAGATTCTTTATTAAAGTAGCCAACCTTTGCCTTGATGACAGCTTTGCACACGCTTGGCATTCTCTCAACCAGTTTCATGAGGTAGTCACCTGGAATGTATTTCAATTAACAGGTGTGACTTGTTAAAGGTTCATTTGTGGAATTTCATTCCTTCTTAATGCGTTTGAGCCAATCAGTTGTGTTGTGACAAGGTAGGGGTGGTATACAGAAGATAGCCCTATTTTGTAAAAGACCAAGTCCATATTACGGCAAGAACAGCTCAAATAAGCAAAGAGAAACAACAGTCCATCATTACTTTAAGACTTGAAGGTCAGTCAATACGGAACAGTCCAAGAACGTTTCTTCAAGTGCAGTCGCAGAAACCATCAAGCGCTACGATGAAACGGGCTCTCATGAGGACCGCCACAAGAAAGGAAGACCCTGAGTTACCTCTGCTGCAGAGGATAAGTTCATTACAGTTAACTGCACCTCAGATTGGGGGGAAAGAGGGAAAAGGGGGATACCTCGGTAGTTGTCCAACTGAATGTGTTCAATTGAAATGTGTCTTCCACATTTAACCCAACCCCTCTGAATCAGAAAGCTGCCTTAATCGAATGCAGTCCAAATAAATTCTTCACAGAGTTCAATCATTAGTTAACTGCACCTCAGATTGCAGTTCAAGTAACAGACATCTCAACATCAACTGTTCAGAGGAGACTGCGTGAATGAGGCATTCATTTTTTATTTTTTATTTTTATTTCACCTTTATTTTAACCAGGTAGGCTAGTTGAGAACACCTTTATTTAACCAGGTAGGCTAGTTGAGAACACCTTTATTTAACCAGGTAGGCTAGTTGAGAACAAGTTGTCATTTACAATTGTGACCTGGCCAAGATAAAGCATAGCAGTGTGAACAGACAACACAGAGTTACACATGGAGTAAACAATTAACAAGTCAATAACACAGTAAAAAAAAGAGAGTCTATATACATTGTGTGCAAAAGGCATGAGGAGGTAGGTGAATAATTACAATTTAGCAGATTAACACTGGAGTGATAAATTATCAGATGGTCATGTACAGGTAGAGATATTGGTGGGCAAAATAGCAGAAAAGTAAATAAATAAAAACAGTATGGGGATGAGGTAGGTAAAATTGGGTGGGCTATTTACCGATAGACTATGTACAGCTGCAGCGATCGGTTAGCTGCTCAGATAGCAGATGTTTGAAGTTGGTGAGGGAGATAAAAGTCTCCAACTTCAGCGATTTTTGCAATTCGTTCCAATCACAGGCAGCAGAGAACTGGAACGAAAGGCGGCCAAATGAGGTGTTGGCTTTAGGGATGATCAGTGAGATACACCTGCTGGAGCACGTGCTACGGGTGGGAGTTGCCATCGTGACCAGTGAACTGAGATAAGGCGGAGCTTTACCTAGCATGGACTTGTAGATGACCTGGAGCCAGTGGGTCTGGCGACGAATATGTAGCGAGGGCCAGCCGACTAGAGCATACAGGTCGCAGTGGTGGGTGGTATAAGGTGCTTTAGTAACAAAACGGATGGCACTGTGATAAACTGCATCCAGTTTGCTGAGTAGAGTGTTGGAAACTATTTTGTAGATGACATCGCCGAAGTCGAGGATCGGTAGGATAGTCAGTTTTACTAGGGTAAGTTCGGCGGCGTGACTGAAGGAGGCTTTGTTGCGGAATAGAAAGCCGACTCTAGATTTGATTTTAGATTGGAGATGTTTGATATGAGTCTGGAAGGAGAGTTTACAGTCTAGCCAGACACCTAGGTACTTATAGATGTCCACATATTCTAGGTCGGAACCATCCAGGGTGGTGATGCTAGTCGGGCGTGCGGGTGCAGGCAGCGAACGGTTGAAAAGCATGCATTTGGTTTTACTAGCGTTTAAGAACAGTTGGAGGCCACGGAAGGAGTGTTGTATGGCATTGAAGCTTGTTTGGAGGTTAGATAGCACAGTGTCCAAGGACGGGCCGGAAGTATACAGAATGGTGTCGTCTGCGTAGAGGTGGATCAGGGAATCGCCCGCAGCAAGAGCAACATCATTGATATATACAGAGAAAAGAGTCGGCCCGAGAATTGAACCCTGTGGCACCCCCATAGAGACTGCCAGAGGACCGGACAGCATGCCCTCCGATTTGACACACTGAACTCTGTTTGCAAAGTTGTTGGTGAACCAGGCAAGGCAGTCATCAGAAAAACCGAGGCTACTGAGTCTGCCGATAAGAATATGGTGATTGACAGAGTCGAAAGCCTTGGCCAGGTCGATGAAGACGGCTGCACAGTACTGTCTTTTATCGATGGTGGTTATGATATTGTTTAGTACCTTGAGCGTGGCTGAGATGCACCCGTGACCGGCTCGGAAACCAGATTGCACAGCGGTCGAATTGCTGCATAGAAACCAATACTAAATGACACCAATAAGAAGAAGAGACTTGCTTGGGCCAAGAAACATGAGAAATAGACATTTGACTGGTGGAAATCTGTCCAAATTTGAGATTTTTGATTCCAACCGCCGTGTGAAACGCAGAGTAGGTGAATGGATGATCTCCGCATGTGTGGTTCCGACCGTGAAGCATGGAGGAGGAGGTGTGATGGTGTAGGGGTGCTTTGTTGGTGACAGTCAGTGATTTATTTAAAATTCAAGGCACACTTAACCAGCATTCTGCAATGATACACCATCCCATCTGGTTTGCGCTTAGTGGGACTATCATTTGTTTTTCACCTCCAGGCTGTGTAAGGGATATTTGACCAAGAAGGAGAGTGGTGGAGTGCTGCATCAGATGACTTGGCATCCACAATCCCCTAACCTCAACCCAATTGAGATGGTTTGGGATGAGTTGGACTGCAGTGAAGGAAAAGCAGCCAACATTCTTGAATATGTAGGAACTCCTTCAAGAATGTTGGAAAAGCATTCCAGGTGAAGCTGGTTGAGAGAATGCCAAGAGTGTGTAAAGTTGTCATCAAGGCAAAGGGTGGCTACTTTGAAGAATCTATAATCTAAAATATATTTTGATTTGTTTAACACTTTTTTGGTTACTACATGATTTCATACGTGTTATTTCATAGTTGTGATGTCTTCACTATTATTCTACAGTGTAGAAAATAGTAAAATAATTGAAAAACCCTGGAATGAGAAGGTGTGTCCAAACTTTTGACTTGTACTGTATGTGTTTAATATTTCTGCCACAATGGGGACTGTGTTTCTCTTTTGAAAAATATATTTATTTGTATTTAAAAAATATATAAAATAAATGACCCCCTTTTTCTCCCCAATTTCATGGTATCTAATTGTTAGTAGTTACTATCTTGTCTCATCGCTACAACTCCCGTACGGGCTCGGGAGAGACGAAGGTCGAGAGCCATGCGTCCTCTGATACACAACCCAACCAAGCCGCATTGCTTCTTAGCACAGCGTGCATCCAACCTAGAAGCCAGCTGCACCAATGTGTCGGAGGAAACACCGTGCACTGCGCCCGGCCCGCCACAGGAGTCGCTAGTGCGCGATGAGATAAGGATATCCCTACCGGCCAAACCCTCTCTAACCCGGACGACTGCCAATTGTGCGTCGCCCCATGGACCTCCCGGTCGCGGCCAGCTGCGACAGAGCCTGAGCTCGAAGCCAGAGTCTCTGGTGGCACAGCTAGCACTGCGATGTAGTGCCTTCAACCACTGCGCCACCCGGAAGGCCCCTGAAAAATATTTTGTATCTCAACGAGACTAAATTAAGTAATATATATTTTATGTTATTGTCTGTTCCAGTTGAGGAGGATGGAGGAGTCTCACCAGGAAGCTACAGAGAAGGAGGTAGAGAGGATTCTGGGATACCTGCAGGACTACTTCAATGAGGACCGTAAGTCATGACTGTTGTCTAATAATAATACATTATATTTAAATAGCGGTTTTCAAGGACTGTCTCTTTACAATTGTATAAAGGAAAACACAAGACAACAGAACTAAACAGAAAGGAATGAAAAAAGATTAAACAGATTAGGACTCAAGGAAAAGAAAGGTTGTGACGTCTGACTCTGACTATGACTTTAGCTATGACTCGGACTCTAGCTATGACTCTAGCTATGACTCTGACTATGACTCTAGCTATGACTTGGACTCTAGCTATGACTCTAGCTCTGACTCTAGCTATGACTCTGGCTCTGACTCTAGCTATGACTCTAGCTATGACTCTGGCTCTGACTCTACCTATGACTCTGACTCTAGCTATGACTCTGGCTCTGACTCTAGCTATGACTCTGGCTCTGACTAGCTATGACTCTGACTAGCTATGACTCTGACTCTAGCTATGACTCTAGTTATGACTCTAGCTACAACTCTGACTCTAGCTATGACTCTAGTTATGACTCTGTCTATGACTCTGGCTCTAGCTATGACTCTGACTCTAGCTACGACTCTGACTCTAGCTACGACTCTGACTCTGGCTCTGACTCTAGATATGACTCGGACTCTGACTCTGACTCTAGCTATGACTCTGGCTATGACTCTAGCTATGACTCTGACTCTAGCTACGACTCTGACTCTGACTAGCTATGACTCTATGACTCTAGCTACGACTCTGACTCTAGTTCTGACTCTGTCTGAAACATTACCAGCAAATCCTTGATTCGTCTCATCCTTCATTCTTCAATGCTTTTCCTCCTGCTTGAAACTAATTGTCGGAGGAGGTCAGAGGGGCAGGACCTTGGATCCTCTACTCCAGGTATTCCCAAACTGTGGTAGGGTGCGTGCAAATGGGGGTACGCCAAATAAAAAATGTGATTCACATTTATTTATTTATTTTTTACAAAAAAACTAACATTTTCAAACAGTACATTTATATTTTCAACAGGACTACACATTTGGGTGAGTATAGCCTCGTTTCACTGCCAAAAATAAAATGAAACCATCTAGTGTTCAGTGAAATAACAACACAATGTCAAATACAGGAAGCCTAGTCACATAATGAACATCCAATCACATTAACCATTACTCATCCAATCACATTAACCGTTACTCATCCAATCACATTAACCGTTACTCATCCAATCACATTAACCGTTACTCATCCAATCCCATTAAGCGTTACTCATCCAATCATATTAACCGTTGCTCATCCAATCACATTAACCGTTACTCATCCAATCACATTAACCGATACTCATCCAATCACATTAACCGTTACTCATCCAATCACATTAACCGATACTCATCCAATCACATTAACCGTTACTCATCCAATCACATTAACCGTTACTCATCCAATCACATTAAGCGTTACTCTCTCACAGGAAACCTTCACTTTTGCGCAGACATTTAGAAACTAAACATGACAATGTGAAAAATAAGACACAGGAGTTTGAGTGAGAATAGACTGTCGAGTAGTAAGACATGTATAAAAGCAACAGATACCATTAATAAGAATGTTCTAGAAGCATCTTATATGGTGAGCTACCGAGGGGCTAGGACAGGCAAGCCCCATACTATTGTGGAGGAGTGTCTAGGACAGACAAGACCCATACTATTGTGGAGGAGTGGCGAGGACAGACAAGACCCATACTATTGTGGAGGAGTGGCGAGGACAGACAAGACCCATACTATTGTGGAGGAGTGGCTAGGACAGACAAGACCCATACTATTGTGGAGGAGTGGCTAGGACAGACAAGACCCATACTATTGTGGAGGAGTGGCGAGGACAGACAAGACCCATACTATTGTGGAGGAGTGGCTAGGACAGACAAGACCCATACTATTGTGGAGGAGTGGCTAGGACAGACAAGACCCATACTATTGTGGAGGAGTGGCTAGGACAGGCAAGACCCATACTATTGTGGAGGAGTGGCTAGGACAGACAAGACCCATACTATTGTGGAGGAGTGGCTAGGACAGACAAGACCCATACTATTGTGGAGGTGTGGCTAGGACAGACAAGACCCATACTATTGTGGAGGTGTGGCTAGGACAGACAAGACCCATACTATTGTGGAGGTGTGGCGAGGACAGACAAGACCCATACTATTGTGGAGGAGTGGCTAGGACAGACAAGACCCATACTATTGTGGAGGTGTGGCGAGGACAGACAAGACCCATACTATTGTGGAGGTGTGGCGAGGACAGACAAGACCCATACTATTGTGGAGGAGTGGCTAGGACAGACAAGACCCATACTATTGTGGAGGAGTGGCTAGGACAGACAAGACCCATACTATTGTGGAGGAGTGGCTAGGACAGACAAGACCCATACTATTGTGGAGGAGTGGCTAGGACAGACAAGACCCATACTATTGTAGAGGACTAAATTCTTCCTGCTGCCGTGGATATGGCTGGGACAATGCTGGGGGAAAAGGACAAAAAACTACACAAACAATGACTTCATCAAACAACACTGTTTCCTGATGCATCAGGGACATGGCAGGAGATGCTTTGAAACCATTTCTGATTCGCATACAAGCCAGTGAATTCTATGCGTTACAGCTGGATGAGTCAACAGACGTGGAGGGCCTGGCACAGATCCTGGTATATGTCCGTTACAGCTGGATGAGTCAACAGACGTGGCGATCCTGGTACAGTTCCTGGTATATGTCTGTTACAGCTGGATGAGTCAACAGGCCTGGCACAGATCCTGGTATATGTCCGTTACAGCTGGATGAGTCAACAGGCCTGGCACAGCTCCTGGTATATGTCCGTTACAGCTGGATGAGTCAACAGGCCTGGCACAGCTCCTGGTATATGTCTGTTACAGCTGGATGAGTCAACAGGCCTGGCACAGCTCCTGGTATATGCGTTACAGCTGGATGAGTCAACAGACGTGGTGGGCCTGGCTCAGCTCCTGGTATATGTCCGTTACGTTTATGGGGGGTCAATTAAGGAAGACATCCTCTTCTGCAAACCACTGGAAACCAGGACAACAGGAGAGGATATTTCTAAAGTACTGGACAGCTTTGTGACATCAAATGGACTTTGGTGGTCAAGATGTGTTGGTGTCTGTACTGATGGCACAAAAGCCATGACAGGGAGACATAGTGGAGTGGTAACACGCGTGCAAGCAGTTGCTCCCCACGCCACTTGGGTACACTGCAGCATCCACCAAGAGGCTCTTGCTGCCAAGGGAATGCCTGACAGGTTGAAAGATGTTTTGGACACTACAATGAAAATGGTTAACTTTGCTAAAGCAAGTCCCCTGAACTCTCGTATATTTTTTACATTATGCACTGATATGGGCAGCGACCATGTAACACTTTTACAACACACAGAAGTGTGCTGGTTATCAAGGGGCAAAATATTGACACGTTTTTTGAATTGAGAGACGAGCTTAAAGTTCTCTTTACTGACCATAATTTTCACTTGTCTGACCGCTTGATGATGACGAGTTTCTCACAGGACTGGCCTATCTGGGTGATGTTTTTTCTCTCGCCTGAATGATCTGACTCTAGGATAACAGGGACTCTTCACAACTATATTCAATGTGCGGGACAACATTTTGGCTATGATTAAAAAATTGGAGCTCTTCTCTGTCTGCATTAACAAGGACAACACACAGGTCTTTCCATCACTGTATGATTTTTTTGTTGTCTGCAAATGAACTCAAGCTTACGGACAATGTCAGATGGCAAAAGTGTTACAAAATATGTTGAATGAACTTTGTTGTAGACGTTAAATGATTTGATATTAGTTGGTTAAAGAGCTATGTGTCATGTGGCTCTTGTATCTCCAGCCACATCTCCCATCTCCTACTATGAGTTTGTCATAGACCCCACCTCCTTCTCCCGCTCTGTGGAGAACATCTTCCACACCTCCTTCCTGGTCAGGGTGAGTGGGTACATGTTGGATACTTCAGATCAATATATCGGCACCTTTTTTTACATGATTCACTATTTATTGTAAAATAACTTTTAATTGTGTATTTGTTTGATTCACAACTGCACAGGACCGAAGGAAAAAATGTGTAATCAAAACTGATACTTAGATGTAAAAATGAATTTGGTTGGAGATAAGGGATTCTTGTTTGTATTATTTATCTTAGGTGCCACCAGGGCACATTGACATTGACATTCAACCAGTTTTTAAAAAGAAACAAAAGGAACATTCTACCCCACTGCACTCTATTGTAAAGTGCAAGGGTGACAGTATATTGACTGCATCTGTAGGTACTACCTACCGCAGTACCTACCGGGGCGACAGTGTAGCCTAGTGGTTAGAGCGTTGGACTCGTAACCGAAAGGTTGCAAGTTCAAACCCCCGAGCTGACAAGATACAGATCTGTCGTTCTGCCCCTGAACAAGGTTCCAGTTAACCCACTGTTCCTAGACCATAACATAAGAATATAAACATTTAAAAAAATATGTCCCTACGTAGATATGAAAAGACGACGCTCCTGAAGCTTGTTGTCTGTAGGTAGTAGCTAGCTACCGTAGATATGAAAAGATGACTCCCCTGAAGCTTGTTGTCTGTAGGTAGTAGCTAGCTACCGTAGATATGAAAAGATGACTCCCCTGAAGCTTGTTGTCTGTAGGTAGTAGCTAGCTACCGTAGATATGAAAAGATGACTCCCCTGAAGCTTGTTGTCTGTAGGTAGTAGCTAGCTACCGTAGATATGAAAAGATGACTCCCCTGAAGCTTATTGTCTGTAGGTAGTAGCTAGCTACCGTAGATATGTAAAGATGACTCCCCTGAAGCTTGTTGTCTGTAGGTAGTAGCTAGCTACCGTAGATATGAAAAGATGACTCCCCTGAAGCTTGTTGTCTGTAACTAGCTACCGTCTGTAGGTAGTAGCTAGCTAGCTACCAGACGACTGCCGTAAAGCTTGTGGATGGCGTGCAGCCTAACAAACAACACCGTTGTGTTCACGGGAGTCTCGTATTTCTAAGGTGGTGACTTATTAGTGTGTATATTATTTTTGTCCGGATCTTCTCATGTCCGCTGTCGCAAGTCCCATCTTATGGAATAGAAGCAAACTTTATATCAGCGGGAAAAAGGGGGGATTGAGCTGCTACAAGAAACACAGGTTACGTACGTAACCGCGGTTACGCGTGCTATTGCATCACTCCAATATGGTATCCTTCCGCACAGGTAGGATACATACGTCAGTCGCGTCTACCGGGTAGTGCTGCGGTCGAATCCAATTAGTGGATTCGGCTATTTTCAGCCACACACATTGCTGACAGGTGTATAAAATCGAGCACATAGCCATGCAATCTCCATAGACAACTATTGGCAGTAGAATGACGTTACTGACTTTCAGTTTGTCAAATGTCTGCCCTGCTAGAGCTGCCCCCGGTCAACTGTTAGTGACGTTATTGTGAAGTGGAAACATCTAGGAGCAACAACGGCTCAGCCGTGAAGTGGTAGGACACACAAGCTCTAAGAATGGGACCGACGAGTGCTGAAGAGTGTAAAAAATTATCCGAACTACTGAGTTCCAAACTGCCTCTGGAAGCAACTTCAGCACAATAACTGTTTGTCTGGAGCTTCATGAAATGGGTTTCCGTGGCTGATCAGCCGCACACAAGCCTAAGATCACCATGCGCAATGACAAGCGTCGTCTGGAGTGGTGTAAAGCTTCCCGCCATTGGACTCTGGAGCAGTGGAAACACGTTCTCTGGAGTGATGAATCACGCTTCACCATCTGGCAGTCTGACAGACGAATCTGGGTTTGGCGGATGCCAGGAGATCACTACCTGCCCCAATGCATAGTGCAAACGGTAAAGTTTGGTGGATAAAGAATAATGGTCTGAGGCTGTTTTTCATTGGTTCGGGCTAGGCCCCTTAGTTCCAGTGAAGGGAAATCTTAACGCTACAGCAAACAATGACATTCTAGATGATTCTGTGCTTCCAACTTTAAGGCAACAGTTTGAGGAAGGACCTTTCCTGTTTCAGCATGACAATGCCCCCGAATGAACACAAAGCGAGGTCCATACAGAAATGGTTTGTTGAGATCAGTGTGAAAGACTTGACTGTCCCGCACAGAGCCCTGACCTCAACCCCATCGAACACCTTTGGGATGAATTGGAACACCGACTGCGAGCCAGGCCTTAATCGCCCAACATCAGCGCCCGACCTCACTAATGCTCCTGTGGCTGAATGGAAGCAAGTCCCCCTGCAGCAATGTTCCACTATCTAGTGGAAAGCCTTCCGAGAAGAGTGGAGGCTGTTATAGCAGCAATGTTCCAACATCTAGTGGAAAGCCTTCCCAGAAGATTGGAGGAGGCTGTTTTCACAGCAAAATGGGGGGACCAACTCCATATTAATGCCCATGATTATAGAATGAGCCGGTCGGCGAGCAGGTGTCCACATACTTTTGGTCATGTAGTGTATTATTCTACCTATGATAGGAGGTAACACTTCTCCTGTCTCTTCTCTTATTGGTGGATTATGATGGCGTTTGTCAGGATGGTGTGGCGAGGATGTACCTGGACCACGATAAACTTCCTTGTATCGGTGAGAAAACAACCCATGATATGTTTAGCTGGTGTTGGAGATCATTCTTCACTGGGCTTTACTGTTGCTGTTCTTCTTGGGTCATTCATGTTATCTTGTGGGTTCCGGTCCGTGTGTCTGTCTGTGTGTGTCTGTGTGTGTCTGTGTGTGTCTCTCTGTGTGTGTGTGTGTGTGTGTGTGTGTGTGTGTGTGTGTGAGACAGCTCCTGTAGAAGAAGGGGAGGTGGAGGCTGGTGGAACATCCAGCAGACAGCAGTGTGTCATCTCTATCAGCCCCAAGAGTTGGAAGGTACACACACACACATAAATACTACAGATACACACACACACACACACACACACACACACACACACACACACATACTACACACACACATACTACACATACACACACATATACTACACACACACAGACTATACACACACATACTACACATACACACACATATACTACACACACACAGACTATACACACACACATACTACACATACACACACATATACTACACACACACACAGACTATACACACACAGACTATATACACACACACACAGACTATACACACACAGACTATACACACACATACTACACATACACACACATATACTACACACACACACACACACATATACTACACACACACAGACTATACACACACAGACTATACACACACATACTACACATACACACACATATACTACACACACACACACACATATACTACACACACACAGACTATACACACACAGACTATATACACACACATATACTACACACACACATATACTACACACACACAGACTATACACACACAGACTATATACACACACATACTACACATACACACACATATACTACACACACACACAGACTATACACACACAGACTATATACACACACATATACTACACACACACAGACTATACACACACAGACTATATACACACACATATACTACACACACACATATACTACACACACACAGACTATACACACACATACTACACATACACACACATATACTACACACACACATATACTACACACACACAGACTATACACACACAGACTATATACACACACATACTACACATACACACACAGACTATATACACACACATACTACACACACACAGACTATACACACACATACTACACACACACAGACTATACACACACATACTACACATACACACACACAGATACATAGTTCAACCACTTGGAGCCTTGTTTCTTTGAACTGTTTCTCCTTCCCTAGTAGATAACACAGAGTCTATACAGGTACATAACACAGAGTCTATACAGGTACATAACACAGAGTCTATACAGGTACATAACACAGAGTCTATACAGGTACATAACACAGAGTCTATACAGGTACATAACACAGAGTCTATACAGGTACATAACACAGAGTCTATACAGGTACATAACACAGAGTCTATACAGGTACATAACACAGAGTCTATACAGGTACATAACACAGAGTCTATACGGGCACATAACACAGAGTCTATACAGGTACATAACACAGAGTCTATACAGGTACATAACACAGAGTCTATACAGGTACATAACACAGAGTCTATACAGGTACATAACACAGAGTCTATACAGGTACATAACACAGAGTCTATACGGGCACATAACACAGAGTCTATACAGGTACATAACACAGAGTCTATACAGGTACATAACACAGAGTCTATACAGGTACATAACACAGAGTCTATACAGGTACATAACACAGAGTCTATACAGGTACATAACACAGAGTCTATACAGGTACATAACACAGAGCCTATACAGGTACATAACACAGAGTCTGTACAGGTACATAACACAGTCTATACAGGCACATAACAGAGTCTATACAGGCACATAACGCAGTCTATACAGGCACATAACACAGAGTCTATACGGGTACATAACACATAGTCTATACGGGTACATACCACAGAGTCATAACACAGAGTCTATACAGGTATATAACACAGAGTATATACAGGTACATAACACAGAGTCTGTACATGTACATAACACAGAGTCTGTACAGGTACATAACACAGATTCTGTACAGGTACATAACACAGAGTCTGTACAGGTACATAACACAGAGTCTGTACAGGTACATAACACAGAGTCTATACAGGTACATAACACAGAGTCTATACAGGTACATAACACAGAGTCTATGCAGGCACATAACACAATCTATACAGGTACATAACACAGAGTCTATACGGGTACATAACACAGAGTCTATACAGGTACATAACACAGCGTCTATACAGGTACATAACACAGCGTCTATACGGGTACATAACACAGATTCTATACAGGTACATAACACAGAGTCTATACAGGTACATAACACAGAGTATATACAGGTACATAACACAGTCTATACAGGTACATAACACAGAGTCTATACAGGTACATAACACAGAGTCTATACAGGTACATAACACAGTCTATGCAGGTATATAACACAGAGTCTATACAGGTACATAACACAGAGTCTATACAGGTACATAACACAGAGTCTGTACAGGTACATAACACAGAGTCTATACGGGTACATAACACAGAGTCTATACAGGTACATAACACAGCGTCTATACGGGTACATAACGCAGAGTCTATACAGGTACATAACACAGAGTCTATACAGGTACATAACACAGAGTCTATACAGGTACATAACACAGAGTCTATACGGGTTCATAACACAGAGTCTATACGGGTACATAACACAGCGTCTATACAGGTACATAACACAGAGTCTATACAGGTACATAACACAGAGTCTATACAGGTACATAACACAGAGTCTATACAGGTACATAACACAGAGTATATACAGGTACATAACACAGAGTCTATACAGGCACATAACACAATATATACAGGTACATAACACAGAGTCTATACAGGTACATAACACAGAGTCTATACAGGTACATAACACAGAGTCTATACAGGTACATAACACAGAGTCTATACAGGCACATAACACAATCTATACAGGTACATAACACAGAGTCTATACAGGTACATAACACAGAGTCTATACAGGTACATAACACAGTCTATACAGGTACATAACACAGAGTCTGTACAGGTACATAACACAGAGTCTATACAGGTACATAACACAGAGTCTGTACAGGTACATAACACAGAGTCTATACAGGCACATAACACAGAGTATATACAGGTACATAACACAGTCTATACAGGTACATAACACAGAGTCTATACAGGCACATAACACAATCTATACAGGTACATAACACAGAGTCTATACAGGTACATAACACAGAGTCTGTACAGGTACATAACACAGAGTCTATACAGGTACATAACACAGAGTCTGTACAGGTACATAACACAGAGTCTATACAGGCACATAACACAGAGTATATACAGGTACATAACACAGTCTATACAGGTACATAACACAGAGTCTATACAGGCACATAACACAATCTATACAGGTACATAACACAGAGTCTATACAGGTACATAACACAGAGTCTATACAGGTACATAACACAGAGTCTATACAGGTACATAACACAGAGTCTATACAGGTACATAACACAGAGTCTATACAGGCACATAACACAATCTATACAGGTACATAACACAGAGTCTATACAGGTACATAACACAGAGTCTATACAGGTACATAACACAGTCTATACAGGTACATAACACAGAGTCTGTACAGGTACATAACACAGAGTCTATACAGGTACATAACACAGAGTCTGTACAGGTACATAACACAGAGTCTATACAGGTACATAACACAGAGTCTGTACAGGCACATAACACAATCTATACAGGTACATAACACAGAGTCTGTACAGGTACATAACACAGAGTCTATACAGGTACATAACACAGAGTCTGTACAGGTACATAACACAGAGTCTTTACAGGAGTTGATTGTAATTGTTGATGATTATGTATCACAGTGCTGAACTGTATTTTCTTCTGTTCTGAGTTTGTTGTCGTTGATGTTTTCTTCTGTTCTGTGTCTCTCTGTAGGAGATAATTGAGGTCTTTAGTATCAGCGAGCCTCTGATCCACCCTCCCAGCACACAACACACAGAATGATACGGCTCCTTTTTTAAAACATCATAATCTTATCGACTTGAACTCTAACTGTAAATATTTGTTTTCTATAAATAGTTGTTGTTCACAGTTTTTAAATTCATGACATTTATTTGATTAAAAAGAGAGAACCGAACTCAGCGATTCGTTGTTGTTTTTTTTACTTCAAGGAAGAGAAGAAAGCTTGTATATCCACGTGACTGGTGTAGATTGCCTCTGCGTTGTGTTTTTGATCGGACTTACCATTAACCATAGGATCAGGGTTGGTGATATTGTATTCTCTGATAATGAAACATCTTCTATGAACAAATGCCGTGCTGCCTTTATACTCAAAGTGTTTTGTCCTATATTGGAATTTAATGTTTAATCCCCCGTCCCCCGCAGGAGGCCTTTTGCTAGGCCGTCATTTTAAATAAGAATTTGTTCTTAAATTACTTGCCTAGTTAAATAAAGGTTAAATATATTAACAATTCTGCAAAGTACACCCCGCCCACCCCCCATTAAAAATATATATTAACAACAAAACAGGACGTGATAGCCATGCTAGCCCAATGACGACATGTAGCCTACAGTAGAAAGTGAAGTAGCTAGCTAGCATGTACAGCATTCAATAATGCAAAAGGTCCATAAAAGTGTATAAATGACTGATATTTAAAGATATTACGGTATATACTGATGGGAGACCATTCCACTCCACTGTCAGTGACCCTATACACCCAGTAGAAATGTTTGAACATACAGGATTGATTCACAGTAACCTACCTCTTCCACATAGACTAGAATGGTGTAATTCGCTGTCCGTTGGGATTCCAACCGCCGATAAACCCCATAGAAAAGGAATCTGTCTTTTTGTCCCTGAGCATGGCAGTTAACCCACTGTTCCCTGGGCGCCGATGACGTGGAAGTTGATTAAGGCAGCCCCCCCATCCCCCCACCCCCACCTTTCGACCCACATTTGAATCGCATAGACCAGATATTCCCAAACTGGGTACGTGTAATGCCATCGGGGGTACACCAAATAAAAATGTGATTAACTTTTTTTTTAATATATATATTTTCACATTTTCAAACAGTACATTTATATTTTCAACAGGACTACACATTTGGGTGAGTTTTTTTCTATCTCCTGTATAGCCTCGTTTCACTGCCAAAAATAAAATGAAACCATCTAGTGTTCAGTGAAATAACAACACAATGTCAAATACAGGAAGCCTAGTCACATAATGAACATCCAATCACATTAACCGTTACTCATCCAATCACATTAACCGTTGCTCATCCAATCACATTAACCGTTACTCATCCAATCACATTAACCGTTACTCATCCAATCACATTAACCGTTACTCATCCAATCACATTAACCGTTGCTCATCCAATCACATTAACCGTTACTCATCCAATCACATTAACCGATACTCATCCAATCACATTAATCGTTGCTCATCCAATCACATTAACCGTTACTCATCCAATCACATTAACCGATACTCATCCAATCACATTAACCGTTACTCATCCAATCACATTAACCGATACTCATCCAATCACATTAACCGTTACTCATCCAATCACATTAACCGTTGCTCATCCAATCACATTAACCGTTACTCATCCAATCACATTAACCGATACTCATCCAATCACATTAACCGTTACTCATCCAATCACATTAACCGATACTCATCCAATCACATTAACCGATACTCATCCAATCACATTAATCGTTGCTCATCCAATCACATTAACCGTTACTCATCCAATCACATTAACCGATACTCATCCAATCACATTAACCGTTACTCATCCAATCACATTAACCGATACTCATCCAATCACATTAACCGATACTCATCCAATCACATTAACCGTTACTCTCTCACAGGAAACCTTCACTCTTGCGCAGACATTTAGAAACTAAACATGACAATTTGAAAAATAAGACACAGTAGTTTTTTGAGTGAGAATAAAGACAACTTTCGAGTAGTAAGACATGTATAAAAGCAACAGATACCATTAATAAGAAGGTTCTAGAAGCATCTTATATGGTGAGCTACCGAGGGGCTAGGACAGGCAAGCCCCATACTATTGTGGAGGAGTGGCTAGGACAGACAAGACCCATACTATTGTAGAGGAGTGGCTAGGACAGACAAGACCCATACTATTGTAGAGGAGTGGCTAGGACAGACAAGACCCATACTATTGTGGAGGAGTGGCTAGGACAGACAAGCCCCATACTATTGTGGAGGAGTTGCTAGGACAGACAAGACCCATACTATTGTGGAGGAGTGGCTAGGACAGACAAGACCCATACTATTGTGGAGGAGGGGCTAGGACAGACAAGACCCATACTATTGTGGAGGAGTGGCTAGGACAGACAAGACCCATACTATTGTGGAGGAGTGGCTAGGACAGACAAGACCCATACTATTGTGGAGGAGTGGCTAGGACAGGCAAGACCCATACTATTGTAGAGGAGTGGCTAGGACAGACAAGACCCATACTATTGTAGAGGAGTGGCTAGGACAGACAAGACCCATACTATTGTAGAGGAGGGGCTAGGACAGACATGACCCATACTATTGTGGAGGAGTGGCTAGGACAGACAAGACCCATACTATTGTGGAGGAGTGGCTAGGACAGACAAGACCCATACTATTGTAGAGGAGGGGCTAGGACAGACATGACCCATACTATTGTGGAGGAGTGGCTAGGACAGACAAGACCCATACTATTGTGGAGGAGTGGCTAGGACAGACAAGACCGATACAAGGACAAAAAAACTATACAGACAATGACTTCATCAAACAACACGGTTTCATGACGCATCAATGACATGGCAGGAGATGTTTTGAAACAATTACTGCTTCACATAAAAGCCAGTGAATTCTATGCGTTACAGCTGGCTGAGTCACCAGACATGGCTGGCCTGGCACAGATCCTGGTGTTTGTCAATCAATCGATCAAATGTATTTATAAAGCCTTTCGTACATCAGCTCATATCTCAAAGTGCTGTGCAGAAACCCAGCCCAAAACCCCAAACAGCAAAGCAATGCAGGTGTAGAAGCACGGTGGCTAGGAAAAACTCCCTAGAAAGGCCAAAACCTAGGAAGAAACCTAGGAAAAACTCCCTAGAAAGGCCAGAACCTAGGAAAAAACCTAGGGAAAACTTCCTAGAAAGGCCAGAACCTAGGAAAAACTCCCTAGAAAGGCCAGAACCTAGGAAAAACCCTAGGGAAAACTCCCTAGAAAGGCCAGAACCTAGGAAAAACTCCCTAGAAAGGCCAGAACCTAGGAAAAACTCCCTAGAAAGGCCAGAACCTAGGAAGAAACCTAGGAAAAACTCCCTAGAAAGGCCAGAACCTAGGGAAAACTCCCTAGAAAGGCCAGAACCTAGGAAGAAACCTAGGGAAAACTTCCTAGAAAGGCCAGAACCTAGGAAAAACTCCCTAGAAAGGCCAGAACCTAGGGAAAACTCCCTAGAAAGGCCAGAACCTAGGAAGAAACCTAGGAAAAACTCCCTAGAAAGGCCAGAACCTAGGAAAAACTCCCTAGAAAGGCCAGAACCTAGGGAAAACTCCCTAGAAAGGCCAGAACCTAGGAAGAAACCTAGGGAAAACTTCCTAGAAAGGCCAGAACCTAGGGAAAACTTCCTAGAAAGGCCAGAACCTAGGAAAAACTCCCTAGAAAGGCCAGAACCTAGGAAAAACTTCATAGAAAGGCCAGAACCTAGGAAAAACTCCCTAGAAAGGCCAGAACCTAGGAAAAACTCCCTAGAAAGGCCAGAACCTCGGAAGAAACCTAGGAAAAACTCCCTAGAAAGGCCAGAACCTAGGAAGAAACCTAGGAAAAACTCCCTAGAAAGGCCAGAACCTAGGGAAAACTCCCTAGAAAGGCCAGAACCTAGGAAGAAACCTAGGGAAAACTCCCTAGAAAGGCCAGAACCTAGGAAAAACTCCCTAGAAAGGCCAGAACCTAGGGAAAACTCCCTAGAAAGGCCAGAACCTAGGAAGAAACCTAGGAAAAACTCCCTAGAAAGGCCAGAACCTAGGAAAAACTCCCTAGAAAGGCCAGAACCTAGGGAAAACTCCCTAGAAAGGCCAGAACCTAGGAAGAAACCTAGGGAAAACTTCCTAGAAAGGCCAGAACCTAGGGAAAACTTCCTAGAAAGGCCAGAACCTAGGAAAAACTCCCTAGAAAGGCCAGAACCTAGGAAAAACGTCATAGAAAGGCCAGAACCTAGGAAAAACTCCCTAGAAAGGCCAGAACCTAGGAAAAACTCCCTAGAAAGGCCAGAACCTCGGAAGAAACCTAGGAAAAACTCCCTAGAAAGGCCAGAACCTAGGAAGAAACCTAGAGAGGAACCAGGCTATGGAAAAACAAGCAATGCAGGTGAAGAAGCATGTCCATTTTTTCTCGCCTGAATGATCTGACTCTAGGATAACAGGGACTCTTCACAACTATATTCAATGTGCGGGACTAAATTGAGGCTATGATTAAGAAGTTGGAGCTCTTCTCTGTCTGCATTAACAAGGACAATACACAGGTCTTTCCATCATTGTATGATTTTTTTGTGTGCAAATGAACTCAAGCTTACGGACAATGTCAGATGTGATATAGATGTGCACCTGAGTGAGTTGGGTGTGAAATTACGCAGGTACTTTCCCAAAACGGACGACACAAACAACTGGATTCGTTATCCCTTTCATGCCCTGCCTCCAGTCCACTTACTGATATCTGAACAAGAGAGCCTCATCAAATTGCAACAAGTGATTCTGTGAAAATGTAATTTAATCAGAAGCCACTGCCAGATTTCTGGATAGGGCTGCACTCAGAGTATCCTGCCTTGGCAAATCGCTGTTAAGACACTGATGCCCTTTGCAACCACTTACCTATGTGAGAGTGGATTCTCGGCCCTCACTAGCATGAAAACTAAATACAGGCTCAGACTGTGTGTGGAAAATGATTTAAGACTGAGACTCTCTCCAATACAACCCAACATTGCAGAGTTATGTGCATCCTTTCAAGCACACCCTTCTCATTAACCTGTGGTGAGTTATTTCATCATTTTTTTATGAACAAATAAGGTTTTATATGTAAGATGGTTAAATAAAGAGCAAAATGATTGATTATTATTATATTATTATTTGTGCCCTGGTTCTATAAGAGCTCTTTGTCACTTCCCACGAGCCGGATTGTGACAAAAACTCACACTCATTCTGATGTTTAATAAATTTATTGTATAGTGTGTGTGTGTGTGTGGCAGGCTTACAATGATGGTGAAAAACAACATTTGAAAGTGACTGACCCTGGTGCTAGAGGGGGTACAGCTGGCCCTGGTGCTAGAGGGGGTACAGCTGACCCTGGTGCTCGAGGGGGTACAGCTGACCCTGGTGCTAGAGGGGGTACAGCTGACCCTGGTTCTAGAGGGGGTACAGCTGACCCTGGTGCTAGAGGGGGTAAAGCTGACCCTGGTGCTAGAGGGGGTACAGCTGACCCTGGGGCTAGAGGGGGTACAGCTGACCCTGGGGCTAGAGGGGCTACAGCTGACCCTGGGGCTAGAGGGGGTACAGCTGACCCTGGTGCTAGAGGGGGTACAGCTGACCCTGGTGCTAGAGGGGGTACAGCTGACCCTGGTGCTAGAGGGGGTAAAGCTGACCCTGGTGCTAGAGGGGGTACAGCTGACCCTGGTGCTAGAGGGGGTAAAGCTGACCCTGGTGCTAGAGGGGGTACAGCTGACCCTGGGGCTAGAGGGGGTACAGCTGACCCTGGGGCTAGAGGGGGTACAGCTGACCCTGGGGCTAGAGGGGGTACAGCTGACCCTGGTGCTAGAGGGTCCCCCTCTCTCCCCCCACAGCCTCTCCCCTCCTCCCTGTCCCCCTCTCTCCCCACACAGCCTCTCCCCTCCTTCCTGTCCCCCTCTCTCCCCCCACAGCCTCTCCCCTCCTCCCCGTCCCCCTATCTCTCCCCACAGCCTCTCCCCTCCTCCCTGTCCCCCTCTCTCCCCACACAGCCTCTCCCCTCCTCCCTGTCCCCCTCTCTCCCCCCACAACCTCTCCCCTCCTCCCTGTCCCCCTCTCTCCCCCCACAACCTCTCCCCTCCTCCCTGTCCCCCTCTCTCCCCCCACAGCCTCTCCCCTCCTCCCTGTCCCCCTCTCTCCCCCCACAGCCTCTCCCCTCCTCCCTGTCCCCCTCTCTCCCCACACAGCCTCTCCCCTCCTCCCTGTCCCCCTCTCTCCCCCCACAACCTCTCCCCTCCTCCCTGTCCCCCTCTCTCCCCCCACAGCCTCTCCCCTCCTCCCTGTCCCCCTCTCTCCCCCCACAGCCTCTCCCCTCCTCCCTGTCCCCCTCTCTCCCCACAAAGCCTCTCCCCTCCTCCCCGTCCCCCTCTCTCCCCCCACAGCCTCTCCCCTCCTCCCTCCCCACCTCTCTCCCTCCCCTCCCCACCTCTCTCCCTCCGTCCCTCTCAGAGAACAGACATAGCAAGACAACAGTGCCTTTTTCAGACAGAGGAGGGTGAGAGAGATAGACAGCACCGTCAATAACACGAGTCGACGGGAACTAGAACGTTGACTGAACAGCAGAACCCGAGATTGGAATAATATTGCAGTGCATCATCTTGTTAGTGTCGGGTGAGTTCAAGATCTTTGTAATTTATCGTTTTGTCTTTCTCGTTGTTGTTGTTGTTGTTGTTGTCCTGTATTCAGTTAATGTTTCACATGTGCTCAGTGACAGTACAGGCTTGAGTGTTTCCTGGTTCTCTGAACTACTTTGCTATGCTTCAGATTGACGTAACCCTTCTATGTCTTCTCCCCTTAGACCCACATGGTTCTGGTATAGAAAACTTGAGCTCAGATTGAGAAGACAGTAGTTCAATACAATAATTAGCTGTCATAAACTCGTTTTTTTGTTTGTGCATAGAGCCCTATTCATAGGACAGGGCTGTGTGCATAGAGCCCTATCCATAGGACAGGGCTGTGTGCATAGAGCCCTATCCATAGGACAGGACTGTGTGCATAGAGCCCTATTCATAGGACAGGACTGTGTGCATAGAGCCCTATCCATAGGACAGGACTGTGTGCATAGAGCCCTATCCATAGGACAGGGCTGTGTGCATAGAGCCCTATCCATAGGACAGGGCTGTCTGCATATACACAGACAGTAGTTCAGATTGACAGTGTTACCAGACAGGTTCAAAGAATTTAGGGACTCTCAGTGTACCAGTGGGATGGGCAGATCTGGGTCTGAATACTTATTTAAACTAGGTATTATTATTATTATTATTTATTTTTTATACATTTGCAAACCAATCTAAAAACCTGTTTCCACTTAGTCGTTATGGGGTATTGTTTTAGAATAAGGCTGTAATGTAACAAAATGTGGAAAAATTCAAGGGGTCTGAATACTTTCCGAAGGCACCTTAGGTCGGGATAAAGTGACTAGGTAACAGGATAGATAATAAACAGCAGCAGTGTATGTGATGAGTCAAGAAAGGGTCAATGCAGATTATTGCTTAGTTAACCAATAGCTACCCGGACTAACTATTTAGCAGTCTTATGGCTTGGGGGGGTAGAAGCTGTTCAGGGTCCTGTTGGTTCCAGACTTGGTGCATCGGTACCACTTGCCGTGAGGTAACATGGAGAACAGTCTATGACTTGGGTGGTTGGAGTCTTTGACAATTTTTAGGGTCTTCCTCTGACACCGCCTGGTATAGAGGTCCTGGATAGCAGGAAGCTTGGCCCCAGTGATGTACTGGGCCATACGCACTACCCTCTGTAGTACCTTGTGGTCGGAGGCCGAGCAGTTACCATACCAGGCGGTGATGCAACCGGTCAGGATGCTCTCGATGGTGCAGATGTAGAACTTTTTGAGGATCTGAGGACCAAAAGTCATGTTAAACATGACGATAGGAGCTGGTTGTTGAGGCTGGTATTAATCTGACGATAGGAGCTGGTTGTTCAGGCTGGTTGTTCAGGCTGGTATTAATCTGACAATAGGAGCTGGTTGTTGAGGCTGGTATTAATCTGACGATAGGAGCTGGTTGTTCAGGCTGGTTGTTCAGGCTGGTATTAATCTGACGATAGGAGCTGGTTGTTCAGGCTGGTTGTTCAGGCTGGTATTAATCTGACGATAGGAGCTGGTTGTTCAGGCTGGTATTAATCTGACGATAGGAGCTGGTTGTTCAGGCTGGTTGTTCAGGCTGGTATTAATCTGACGATAGGAGCTGGTTGTTCAGGCTGGTATTAATCTGATGATAGGAGCTGGTTGTTCAGGCTGGTATTAATCTGACGATAGGAGCTGGTTGTTCAGGCTGGTATTAATCTGACGATAGGAGCTGGTTGTTCAGGCTGGTATTAATCTGACGATAGGAGCTGGTTGTTCAGGCTGGTTGTTCAAGCTGGTATTAATCTGACGATAGGAGCTGGTTGTTCAGGCTGGTATTAATCTGACGATAGGAGCTGGTTGTTCAGGCTGGTATTAATCTGAGGATAGGAGCTGGTTGTTCAGGCTGGTTGTTCAGGCTGGTATTAATCTGACAATAGGAGCTGGTTGTTCAGGCTGGTATTAATCTGTATTAATCTCTATTAGTCCCCAAGGAAGACAGACAGCTGGAGGTCCTGAGACAGGCCAGTCTGTCACCTACCCCAGGAGGCTTACCTCCTAGGATTACACAGCATCAAACTCAGGCACCGTGTCAGTCTAGTGCACACACGCACAGTGCAGGAGTAAATCAAAAATAATATGAGACAACTGTATCTGTTTCAGTCATAGTTCTGTGTCTGTCCCACTCATGGTCCCAGATCTGTCTGTAGCCTGGTCCCAGGTCTGTCTGTAGCCTGGTCCCAGGTCTGTCTGTAGCCTGGTCCCAGATCTGTCTGTAGCCTGGTCCCAGGTCTGTCTGTAGCCTGGTCCCAGGTCTGTCTGTAGCCTGGTCCCAGATCTGTCTGTAGCCTGGTCCCAGATCTGTCTGTAGCCTGGTCCCAGGTATGTCTGTAGCCTGGTCCCAGGTCTGTCTGTAGCCTGGTCCCAGGTCTGTCTGTAGCCTGGTCCCAGATCTGTCTGTAGCCTGGTCCTAGATCTGTCTGTAGCCTGGTCCTAGATCTGTCTGTAGCCTGGTCCTAGATCTGTCTGTAGCCTGGTCCCAGATCTGTCTGTAGCCTGGTCCTAGATCTGTCTGTAGCCTGGTCCCAGGTCTGTCTGCACAAGAAGAGAAGGCAGTCTTGCCTAATACTGTGAATATCCTGGGGGACTTTAAGTAGCAACCACCTAGCAGACCGGGTCTGGTAACATAGCAACCACCTAGCAGACCGGGTATGGTAACATAGCAACCACCTAACAGACCGGGTATGGTAACATAGCAACCACCTAGCAGACCGGGTATGGTAACATAGCAACCACCTAGCAGACCGGGTATGGTAACATAGCAACCACCTAGCAGACCGGGTCTGGTAACATAGCAACCACCTAGCAGACCGAGTCTGGTAACATAGCAACCACCTAGCAGACCGGGTATGGTAACATAGCAACCACCTAGCAGACCGGGTCTGGTAACATAGCAACCACCTAGCAGACCGGGTCTGGTAACATAGCAACCACCTAGCAGACCGGGTATGGTAACATAGACCAGACTACAGAGGTAAAGAGGGAGTTTACCTGCTGGTGGTGAAGGAGACCAGACTACAGAGGTAAAGAGGGAGTTTACCTGCTGGTGGGGAAGGAGACCAGACTACAGAGGTAAAGAGGGAGTTTACCTGCTGGTGGTGAAGGAGACCAGACTACAGACAGAGTTTACCTGCTGGTGGGGGAGGAGACCAGACTACAGAGGTAAAGAGGGAGTTTACCTGCTGGTGGGGGAGGAGACCAGACTACAGAGGGAAAGAGGGAGTTTACCTGCTGGTGGTGAAGGAGACCAGACTACAGAGGTAAAGAGGGAGTTTACCTGCTGGGGGTGAAGGAGACCAGACTACAGAGGTAAAGAGGGAGTTTACCTGCTGGTGGTGAAGGAGACCAGACTACAGAGGTAAAGAGGGAGTTTACCTGCTGGTGGTGAAGGAGACCAGACTACAGAGGTAAAGAGGGAGTTTACCTGCTGGGGGTGAAGGAGACCAGACTACAGAGGGAGTTTACCTGCTGGTGGTGACGGAGACCAGACTACAGAGGGAAAGAGGGAGTTTACCTGCTGGTGGTGAAGGAGACCAGATTACAGAGGGAGTTTACCTGCTGGTGGGGAAGGAGACCAGACTACAGAGGGAAAGAGGGAGTTTACCTGCTGGTGGTGAAGGAGACCAGACTACAGAGGTAAAGAGGGAGTTTACCTGCTGGTGGTGAAGGAGACCAGACTACAGAGGTAAAGAGGGAGTTTACCTGCTGGTGGTGAAGGAGACCAGACTACAGAGGGAGTTTACCTGCTGGTGGTGAAGGAGACCAGACTACAGAGGTAAAGAGGGAGTTTACCTGCTGGTGGGGAAGGAGACCAGACTACAGAGGTAAAGAGGGAGTTTACCTGCTGGTGGTGAAGGAGACCAGACTACAGAGGTAAAGAGGGAGTTTACCTGCTGGTGGTGAAGGAGACCAGACTACAGAGGTAAAGAGGGAGTTTACCTGCTGGGGGTGAAGGAGACCAGACTACAGAGGGAGTTTACCTGCTGGTGGGGAAGGAGACCAGACTACAGAGGTAAAGAGGGAGTTTACCTGCTGGTGGTGAAGGAGACCAGACTACAGAGGTAAAGAGGGAGTTTACCTGCTGGTGGTGAAGGAGACCAGACTACAGAGGTAAAGAGGGAGTTTACCTGCTGGTGGTGAAGGAGACCAGACTACAGAGGTAAAGAGGGAGTTTACCTGCTGGGGGTGAAGGAGACCAGACTACAGAGGTAAAGAGGGAGTTTACCTGCTGGTGGTGAAGGAGACCAGACTACAGAGGTAAAGAGGGAGTTTACCTGCTGGTGGGGAAGGAGACCAGACTACAGAGGTAAAGAGGGAGTTTACCTGCTGGTGGTGAAGGAGACCAGACTACAGAGGTAAAGAGGGAGTTTACCTGCTGGTGGTGAAGGAGACCAGACTACAGAGGTAAAGAGGGAGTTTACCTGCTGCTGGTGAAGGAGACCAGACTACAGAGGGAGTTTACCTGCTGGTGGTGAAGGAGACCAGACTACAGAGGTAAAGAGGGAGTTTACCTGCTGGTGGTGAAGGAGACCAGACTACAGAGGTAAAGAGGGAGTTTACCTGCTGGTGGTGAAGGAGACCAGACTACAGAGGTAAAGAGGGAGTTTACCTGCTGGTGGTGAAGGAGACCAGACTACAGAGGTAAAGAGGGAGTTTACCTGCTGGGGGTGAAGGAGACCAGACTACAGAGGGAGTTTACCTGCTGGTGGGGAAGGAGAGCAGACTACAGAGGTAAAGAGGGAGTTTACCTGCTGGTGGTGAAGGAGACCAGACTACAGAGGTAAAGAGGGAGTTTACCTGCTGGGGGTGAAGGAGACCAGACTACAGAGGTAAAGAGGGAGTTTACCTGCTGGTGGGGAAGGAGACCAGACTACAGAGGTAAAGAGGGAGTTTACCTGCTGGTGGTGAAGGAGACCAGACTACAGAGGTAAAGAGGGAGTTTACCTGCTGGTGGGGAAGGAGACCAGACTACAGAGGTAAAGAGGGAGTTTACCTGCTGGTGGTGAAGGAGACCAGACTACAGAGGGAAAGAGGGAGTTTACCTGCTGGTGGTGAAGGAGACCAGACTACAGAGGTAAAGAGGGAGTTTACCTGCTGGTGGTGAAGGAGACCAGACTACAGAGGTAAAAGAGGGAGTTTACCTGCTGGTGGGGAAGGAGACCAGACTACAGAGGTAAAGAGGGAGTTTACCTGCTGGTGGTGAAGGAGACCAGACTACAGAGGTAAAGAGGGAGTTTACCTGCTGGTGATGAAGGAGACCAGACTACTTGGGGAGTTTACCTGTTGTTGGTGAAGGAGACCAGACTACAGAGGTAAAGAGGGAGTTTACCTGCTGGTGGTGAAGGAGACCAGACTACAGAGGGAGTTTACCTGCTGGGGGTGAAGGAGACCAGACTACAGAGGTAAAGAGGGAGTTTACCTGCTGGTGGTGAAGGAGACCAGACTACAGAGGGAGTTTACCTGCTGGGGGTGAAGGAGACCAGACTACAGAGGTAAAGAGGGAGTTTACCTGCTGGGGGTGAAGGAGACCAGACTACAGAGGTAAGGAGGGAGTTTACCTGCTGGTGGGGGAGGAGACCAGACTACAGAGGTAAAGAGGGAGCTTACCTGCTGGTGGGGAAGGAGACCAGACTACAGAGGTAAAGAGGGAGTTTACCTGCTGGTGGTGAAGGAGACCAGACTACAGAGGGAGTTTACCTGCTGGTTGGGGAAGGAGACCAGACTACAGAGGTAAAGAGGGAGTTTACCTGCTGGTGGGGAAGGAGACCAGACTACAGAGGTAAAGAGGGAGTTTACCTGCTGGTGGTGAAGGAGACCAGACTACAGAGGTAAAGAGGGAGTTTACCTGCTGGTGGTGAAGGAGACCAGACTACAGAGGGAAAGAGGGAGTTTACCTGCTGGTGGTGAAGGAGACCAGACTACAGAGGTAAAGAGGGAGTTTACCTGCTGGTGGTGAAGGAGACCAGACTACAGAGGGAAAGAGGGAGTTTACCTGCTGGTGGTGAAGGATACCAGACTATAGAGGTAAAGAGGGAGTTTACCTGCTGGTGGTGAAGGAGACCAGACTACAGAGGTAAAGAGGGAGTTTACCTGCTGGTCGGGAAGGAGACTGCTGTTAGCTGATTGGTGCAGTATGTGACCTCTAGGTATTGATTTGACTCAACGTGATGTATCCCAGTGACGATAGCCCGGATAACTAAACTGAACCGGAAGTGAACCAATTGTAGTGAGAGAGAGAGAGAGAGTGAGAGAGAGAGAGAGAGAGAGAGAGAGAGAGGGGAGGGAGGGAGGGAGAGAGAGAGGGGAGGGAGGGAGTTAGGGGAGGGAGGGAGAGAGAGAGGAGAGGGAGGGAGAGAGAGAGAGAGAGGGGAGGGCGGGAGAGAGAGAGAGGGGAGGGCGGGAGAGAGAGAGAGGGGAGGGCGGGAGGGAGAGAGAGAGAGAGAGAGAGAGAGAGAGAGGAGGGAGGGAGGGAGGGAGAGAGAGAGGGTAAAAAGAAGAAAGCTTTCAGGACACAGGGCCCCTAATCTCAACACATGACCAGAGTCTTTCTTTCTCTTTCATTCTCACTCACCCCTCGTACAAACTATGTTAGACAGCCCAGCATCAGCAATCCTGACCGGTAGGAATGTCTGTGAGACTTGTTAGGGGACTAGCCTATTATACCAGCTACAGACTACAGCTCCCCTTCACTCTCTCTGGGTACCTTCTGCTACTATAGACCTCTCTGGGTACCTTCTGCTACTATAGTTCTCTCTGGGTACCTTCTGCTACTATAGACCTCTCTGGGTACCTTCTGTACTCTAGACCTCTCTGGGTACCTTCTGTACTCTAGACCTCTCTGGGTACCTTCTGCTACTATAGACCTCTCTGGGTACCTTCTGCTACTATAGACCTCTCTGGGTACCTTCTGCTACTATAGACCTCTCTGGGTACCTTCTGCTACTATAGTTCTCTCTGGGTACCTTCTGCTACTATAGACCTCTCTGGGTACCTTCTGTACTCTAGACCTCTCTGGGTACCTTCTGCTACTATAGACCTCTCTGGGTACCTTCTGCTACTATAGTTCTCTCTGGGTACCTTCTGCTACTATAGACCTCTCTGGGTACCTTCTGTACTCTAGACCTCTCTGGGTACATTCTGCTACTATAGACCTCTCTGGGTACCTTCTGCTACTATAGACCTCTCTGGGTACCTTCTGCTACTATAGACCTCTCTGGGTACCTTCTGCTACTATAGACCTCTCTGGGTACCTTCTGCTACTATAGACCTCCCTGGGTACCTTCTGCTACTATAGACCTCTCTGGGTACCTTCTGCTACTATAGACCTCTCTGGGTACCTTCTGCTACTATAGACCTCTCTGGGTACCTTCTGCTACTATAGTCCTCTCTGGGTACCTTCTGCTACTATAGACCTCTCTGGGTACCTTCTGCTACTATAGACCTCTCTGGGTACCTTCTGCTACTATAGTCCTCTCTGGGTACCTTCTGCTACTATAGACCTCTCTGGGTACCTTCTGCCGGTGTCCTGGGGGTTCGTAACTTACAGGAGGCTAGCCTATACTACAGATTACAGCTCCTTTCCATTCTCTCTGTGTATGTTCTGCGACTGCAGGTGACTCTGCTGCTGTCCTGTGGTCATACTGCAGGTAGGGCTCTGCTGCTGTCCTGTGGTCATACTGCAGGTAGGGCTCTGCTGCTGTCCTGTGGTCATACTGCAGGTAGGGCTCTGCTGCTGTCCTGTGGTCATACTGCAGGTAGGGCTCTGCTGCTGTCCTGTGGTCATACTGCAGGTAGGGCTCTGCTGCTGTCCTGTGGTCGTACTGAAGGTAGGGCTCTGCTGCTGTGTTTCAGCTCCAGCCGATGAGACTGGGCTTTGTTTTGGGCACCCGCGCTCTGCCTGTCTGCCCTGAGGCACACTGATCCACCATGGGGAACGGGACCAGCGCCGTCGAGGCCCAAGCACCGGTAAGACCAGGGATGGGAGAAACTGACTGATCCGTTGCCCAACTGGCCAAAAACTGGTTGAATCAACGTTGTTTCCACGTCATTTCAACAATAGAATTCAATGTGATGACGTTGAAACAACGTTGAAAACTGATTGGATTTGAAAAAAGTAATCAATGTAAATGTCACCAACTTTTAACCTGAATCCAATGACATGGTGAAATGTTTTGTTCCCGTTGAATTCACAGTAGTTGACAACTCAACTAAATGTAAAACTAGACGTTGAAATTGCGTCTGTGCCCAGCGGGTGCCCACCAGGGGCTGCTACTACCGGCTGCTATAGGCACTTCTACCTGCTAGAATCTACTACTACCAGGCTACTATAGCCATTTCTACCTGCTAGAATCTACTACTACCAGGCTACTATAGCCACTTCTACCTGCTAGAATCTACTACTACCAGGCTACTATAGCCACTTCTACCTGCTAGAATCTACTACTACCAGGCTACTATAGCCACTTCTACCTGCTAGAATCTACTACTACCAGGCTACTATAGCCACTTCTACCTGCTAGAATCTACTACTACCAGGCTACTATAGCCACTTCTACCTGCTAGAATCTACTACTACCAGGCTACTATAGCCACTTCTACCTGCTAGAATATACTACTACCGGCTACTATAGCCACTTCTACCTGCTAGAATCTACTACTACCAGGCTACTATAGCCACTTCTACCTGCTAGAATCTACTACTACCAGGCTACTATAGCCACTTCTACCTGCTAGAATCTACTACTACCAGGCTACTATAGCCACTTCTACCTGCTAGAATATACTACTACCGGCTACTATAGCCACTTCTACCTGCTAGAATCTACTACTACCAGGCTACTATAGCCACTTCTACCTGCTAGAATCTACTACTACCAGGCTACTATAGCCACTTCTACCTGCTAGAATCTACTACTATCTATTACTACTGCTGCTACCTGCTAGAATCTACTACTATCTATTACTACTGCTGCTACCAGTTAGAATCTACTACTATCTATTACTATAGCCACTTCTACCAGTTATTACTACTGCTGCTACCCTGTGCTGCTAGATGCCGTGATGCTCTAGCCTGGTCCCAGATTTGTTTGTGGCGTCTCTTGCCAACTGGTACCAGGCTAGGTATCCACTGATGGCACTGAGCTAACAAATCTAACATTGGCTTCCTAGCACGGTCAGTAACACTTCTCTTCAGTCTTGAGAAACAGGGGCTGAGCTCCAGTAGCAGTTTGTAGACTGTGTAGGTACATTCCCACAGTCTGTTTTATAAGCCTGGAGCTTAACTGACTGGGCTTGGACTGTTATGATCTGTAGCAACAAAAATACTATCATCAAATATGTTACGATAATGGCTGTGGCTTCCAAACAAACTAGATGTGACAATGATCAGTTGAACGGGTTGCTACTGTTGGTGTTTTGATAAAGCCATAGTTTACATGATGTTTTGTGTGACGAGGGTCATTGTCTCCATCAGATGCTTAAGGACCCTGCACCAGATCCAAACGGTTAACTGTAAAAATATACAACGATAAAAAGAAAATTGTCTACACACTCTACAAGTGACTTTGCTGGACCAACATTTTTGTTGTCCAATTCCATTCTGTGGAATTCTGGGATTGTTTTAATAGGATTCAAACGTAAACATAGTTTAGTGAACTTCCTTGTGCTTGGCTTTCTCAGATGTAATCCTAAATGGCACCCTATTCTCTATTTAGTGTCATTGTTCTCTTTTTGGGCCTATGGGGGTTCTCGTCAAAAGTAGTGCACTATGTAGGGACTAGGATGCGGTTCGTCCTATAGGCCCCTGGTCAAAAGTAGTGCACTATGTAGGGACTAGGATGCCATTTGGGACTCATTCTCAGAGTGAAGTTTTAGAGTGCTCTTGTTATTGCTCAACAACATTGCGTTGTTCCGTCTCTGTAGTTAATGCTTCTAGTGCACGACTCGGAGCTGCCATGCAGACAGACATGCCTCATGCCTATGGTCTCGCCAAATACCAATCTTTTCAACCTGTAGCCATAACATAGTAAACGAAAAATCCGGGAACCTCAAATTAGTATATGTTAAGTTTGGTATGGTATGTAGTAATTTGTGGATGTCCATCATTCATTTCGTATGATATGTTACGAATTGCAATTTGCTCCAAATGTATACATTTGCAATACGTACAATATGTTACGAATTCCAATTTGTTGTGGTGGCTAGGTGGCTAACGTTAGCTAGGTGGCTAACGTTAGCTAGGTGGCTAACGTTAGCTAGGCAAGGAGTTAGGGGTTAAGGTTAGAGTTAGGAGTTAGGTTAAAGGGTTAAGGTTAGGGTTAAGGGAAGGGTTAGCTAACATGCTAAGTAGTTGCAAAGTAACTAAAAAGTAGTAAGTCGTTGCAAAGTTCCTGATTAGCTACATTTACACTTACATTTTAGTCGTATAGCAGACTCTCTTATCCAGAGCCATTTACGGGAGGAACAACAGTTAAGTGCCTTGCTCAATAAAATGCTAGAGATAATAGTGGGAGTTATCCAACTGGCCACTCCGTCGCGACGTTACCTGAACGCCCATCTGCGGCCCCGCTAATCGTTAGCTGTCTTATCGGCTGCTATCTGAATAGGTCTATCGGACAATTTTTCTTGGGTCACTATAACTATATCTATTTTGCCAATTGGATTGATCCCCTCTACCACAGGGAACCTCACTAATCTACCCACGGAAATGCACGAGGTGGCTAAAAACAGACCTCCATCCTATGCTAGCTTGCTACCGATGGCCCGGCTAGCTTTCTGAATCGCCGTGATCCCAACCAACCTCACGACTCACTGGACCCTTATGATCACTCGACTAAGCATGCCTCTCCTTAATGTCAATATGCCTTGTCCATTGCTGTTCTGGTTAGTGTTTATTGGCTTATTTCACTGTAGAGCCTCTAGCCCTGCTCATTTGACCTTATCCAACCTTTCAGTTCCACCACCCACACATGTGATGACATCACCTGGTTTCAATGGTGTTTCTAGAGACAATATCTCTCTCATCATCACTCAATATCTAGGTTTACCTCCACTGTATTCACATCCTACCATACCTTTGTCTGTACATTATACCTTGATGCTATTTTATCGCCCCCAGAAACCTCCTTTTACTCTCTGTTCCAGACGTTCTAGACGACCAATTCTCATAGCTTTTAGCCGTACCCTTATCCTACTCCTCCTCTTTTCCTCTGGTGATGTAGAGGTGAATCCAGGCCCTGCAGTGCCTAGCTCCACTCCTATTCCCCAGGCACTCTCTTTTGATGACTTCTGTAACCGTGATAGCCTTGGTTTCATGCATGTTAACATTAGAAGCCTCCTCCCTAAGTTTGTTTTATTCACTGCTTTAGCACACTCTGCCAACCCGGATGTTCTAGCCGTGTCTGAATCCTGGCTTAGGAAGACCACCAAAAATTCTGAAATCTCCATCCCTAACTACAACATTTTCAGACATGATAGAACTGCCAAAGGGGGCGGTGTTGCAATCTACTGCAGAGATAGCCTGCAGAGTTCTGTCCTACTATCCAGGTCTGTCCCCAAACAATTTGAACTTCTACTTTTAAAAATCCACCTCTCTAAAAACAAGTCTCTCACCGTTGCCGCCTGCTATAGACCTCCTGTTTTTTTTTATTTAAATGCCTTCCTCACCATCTTAAATAAACATGCCCCATTCAAGAAATGTAGAACCAGGAACAGACCTGACTGCCCTTAACCAACACAAAAACATCCTATGGCGTTCTGCATTAGCATCAAACAGCCCCCGTGATATGCAACTTTTCAGGGAAGCTAGAAACCAGTATACACAGGCAGTTAGAAATACCAAGGTTAGCTTTTACAAGCAGAAATTTGCTTCCTGCATCACTAACTCAAAAAAGTTCTGGGACACTGTAAACTCCATGGAGAAGAGCACCTCCTCCCAGCTGCCCACTGCACTGAGGATAGGAAACACGGTCACCACCGATAAATCCACTATAATTGAGAATTTCAATAAGCATTTTTCTACGGTTGGCCATGCTTTCCACCTGGCTACCCCTACCCCGGTCAACAGCACTGCACCCCCCACAACAACTCGCCCAAGCCTTCCCCATTTCTCCTTCTCCCAAATCCAGTCAGCTGATGTTCTGAAAGAGCTGCAAAATCTGGACCCCTACAAATCAGCCGTGCTAGACAATCTGCACCCTTTCTTTCTAAAATGATCTGCCGAAATTGTTGCAAACCCTATTACTAGTCTGTTCAACCTCTCTTTCGTGTCGTCTGAGATTCCCAAAGATTGGAAAGCTGCCAAGGTCATCCCCCTCTTCAAAGGGGGGGGAAACTCTAGATCCAAACTGCTACAGACCTATATCTATCCTACCCTGTCTTTCTAAGGTCTTCAAAAGCCAAGTTAACAAACAGATCACCGACCATTTCGAATCCCACCTTCTCCGCTATGCAATCTGGTTTCCGAGCTGGTCATGGGTGGTCATGGGTGCACCTCAGCCACGCTCAAGGTCCTAAATGATATCATAACCGCCATCGATAAGAGACATTACTGTGCAGCCGTATTCATTGACCTGGCCAAGGCTTTCGAATCTGTCAATCACCACATCCTCATTGGCAGACTCGATAGCCTTGGTTTCTCAAATGATTGCCTCGCCTGGTTCATCAACTACTTCTCTGATAGAGTTCAGTGGGTCAAATCGGAGGGCCTGTTGTCCGGACCTCTGGCAGTCTATACGGGGGTGCCACAGGGTTCAATTCTCAGGCTGACTCTTGTCTGTATACATCAATGATGTCGCTCTTGCTGCTGGTGAGTCTCTGATCCACCTCTACACAGACGACACCATTCTGTATACTTCTGGCCCTTCTTTGGACACTGTGTTAACTAACCTCCAGACGAGCTTCAATGCCATACAACTCTCCTTCCGTGGCCTCCAACTGCTCTTAAACGCAAATAAAACGAAATGCATGGTCTTCAACCGATCGCTGCCTGCACCTGCCCATCCACTTAGAATATGTGGACGACTACAAATACCTAGGTGTCTGGTTAGACTGTAAACTCTCCTTCCAGACTCACATTAAGCATCTCCAATCCAAAATTAAATCTAGAATTGGCTTCCTATTTCGCAACAAAGCATCCTTCACTCATGCTGCCAAACATACCCTTGTAAAATTGACCATCCTACTGACCCTCGACTTTGGCGATGTCATTCACAAAATAGCCTCCAATACCCTACTCAATAAATTGGATGCAGTCTATCACAGTGCCATCAGTTCTGTGACCAAAGCCCTATATACTATACTACCCACCACTGCGACCTGTACACTCTCGGTGGCTGGCCCTCGCTTCATACTCATCGCCAAACCCACTGGCTCCAGGTCATCTACAAGACCCTGCTAGGTAAAGTCCCCCTTATCTCAGCTCGCTGGTCACCATAGCATCACCCACCTGTAGCACGCGCTCCAGCAGGTATATCTCTCTGGTCACCCGCAAAACCAATTCTTCCTTTGGCCGCCTCTTCTTCCAGTTCTCTGTAGCCAATGACTGGGACAAACTACAAAAATCTCTGAAACTGGAAACACTTATCTCCCTCACTAGCTTTAAGCACCAGATGTCAGAGCAGCTCACATATTACTGCACCTGTACATAGCCCATCTATAATTTAACCCAGATAACTACCTCTCCCCATACTGTATTTATTTATTTTGCTCCTTTGCACCTCATTATTTCTACTTTGCACATTCTTCCACTGCAAGAGATAAGGTGGTCTGTCTGTAGAGATATGGTGGTCTGTCTGTAGAGATAAGGTGGTCTGTCTGTAGAGATATGGTGGTCTGTCTGTAGAGATATGATGGTCTGTCTGTAGAGATATGGTGGTCTGTCTGTTGAGATATGGTGGTCTGTCTGTAGAGATATGGTGGTCTGTCTGTAGAGATATGGTGGTCTGTCTGTAGAGATAAGGTGGTCTGTCTGTAGAGATAAGGTGGTCTGTCTGTAGAGATAAGGGGGTGACGACTGATAGAGTTAAGGTGGTCTGTAGAGATAAGGGGGTGACGACTGATAGAGTTAAGGTGGTCTGTAGAGATAAGGGGGTGACGACTGATAGAGTTAAGGTGGTCTGTAGAGATAAGGTGGTGACGAATGATAGAGTTAAGGTGGTCTGTAGAGATAAGGTGGTGACGACTGATAGAGTTGTAGCCTACAGTATTAAGAAGAAGAAGCCCAGCAGAGGTCAGTGTGGGATGGTGTTTGTGTGTGTGAGTTTGAGTGTGTGTGTGACTCACTGACTGTGTGTGTGTATGTGTGTGTGTGTGTGTGTGTGTGTGTGTGTGTGTGTCGCCGAGCCCCAGCCTCATGGTGTATAACCACCTCCCTAAGGGGGACAATCTGCGGTTGACACTTGGCCCATTACCCAGCATTCACCTGCAGTGTGGGTGTGTGTTAGAGTGCTGCCCCCAATCCCACAACAGCAGCAAGATACACACAGCCAAAGAGAGAGAGGGAGGAAATGAGGGAGGAAAGGAGGGAGGATCATAAGGAGGGAGGGAGGGAGGGAGGGAAAGAGGTAGGGAAATAAAAAGGAAGGGAAGGGGGGAGGGAAATGAAGAGGGAGGGGAAGAGGGAGGGGAAGAGGGGGGGGAATGAAGAGGGAGGGGAAGAGGGGGGAAATGAAGGGGGAGGGGAAGAGGGGAGGAATGAAGAGGGAGGGGAAGAGGGGGGAAATTAAGAGGGAGGGGAAGAGGGGGGGGGATGAAGAGGGAGGGGAAGAGGGAGGGGAAGAGGGGGGGGAATGAAGAGGGAGGGGAAGAGGGGGGAAATGAAGGGGGAGGGGAAGAGGGGAGGAATGAAGAGGGAGGGGAAGAGGGGGGAAATTAAGAGGGAGGGGAAGAGGGGGGGGATGAAGAGGGAGGGGAAGAGGGAGGGGAAGAGGGACGGGAAGAGGGGGGAAATGAAGAGGGAGGGGAAGAGGGGGGGAATGAAGAGGGAGGGAAGGGGGAGGGAAATTAAGGGGGAGGGGAAGAGGGAGGGAAATGAAGAGGGAGGGAAGGGGGAGGGAATGAAGAGGGAGGGGAAGGGGGATGGAATGAAGAGGGAGGGGAAGGGGGAGGGAAATGAAGAGGGAGGGAAGGGGGAGGGAATGAAGAGGGAGGGGAAGAGGGAGGGAAATGAAGAGGGAGGGGAAGAGGGAGGGAAAGAAGGAGGGAGGGGAAGAGGGAGGGACAGAGGGAGGGAAATGCAGAGGGAGGGGAAGAGGGAGGGAAATGCAGAGGGAGGGAAATGCAGAGGGAGGGAAATGCAGAGGGAGGGGAAGAGGGAGGGAAAGAAGGAGGGAGGGGAAGAGGGAGGGACAGAGGGAGGGAAATGCAGAGGGAGGGGAAGAGGGAGGGAAATGCAGAGGGAGGGGAAGAGGGAGGGAAATGAAGAGGGAGGGGAAGAGGGAGGGAAATTAAGAGGGAGGGAAGGGGGAGGGAATGAAGAGGGAGGGGAAGGGGGAGGGAATGAAGAGGGAGGGAAATGAAGAGGGAGGGGAAGAGGGAGGGAAAGAAGGAGGGAGGGGAAGAGGGAGGGACAGAGGGAGGGAAATGCAGAGGGAGGGGAAGAGGGAGGGAAATGCAGAGGGAGGGAAATGCAGAGGAAGGGGAAGAGGGAGGGAAATGCAGAGGGAGGGAAAGAGGGAGGGAAATGCAGAGGGAGGGAAAGAGGGAGGGAAATTAAGAGGAAGGGGACAGAGAGTGTTATAGAAAACGTTTACAGTAATAGGGGAGAGGAATTAACAGCACTTCGCCCTTAAAACCAAGGCCATTCAGACACACACCAGTCACTAGTGAGTTACCCAGTCAGTGTCTGTTAGGTAGCCTGCCGTTATCTGGACCTATGCTGTACTCTACGGTCTAGCTGGCTGCCTGCCTGCACAGCACAACGACCAACAGGAGTCTCATGGAACTGTAGCAGGGGTTGTCACAGAGGAGAAGAGGAGGAGGAGAGAAATATGGGAGAGAGAGGGGGGGAGAGAGAGGGGGGGGGGGGGACGTCAGCAGCACCAGGCATCACGTGTTGCAGCATGTTAGTACCTCCGTCGTCATCAGCCCGGATCATAACACACAGCCCTGCAGAGAGAGAGAGAGAGAAACAGAGAGAGAGAGAGAGAGACAGAGAGAGAGAGAGAGAGAAACAGAGAGAGAGAGACAGAGAGAGTGAGAGAGACAGGGAGACAGGGAGAGAGAGAGAGAGGAGAGAGAGAGAGAGAGAGAGAGAGGGAGAGAGAGAAACAGAGAGAGAAACAGAGAGAGAGAGAGAGAGAGAGATAGAGAGAGGGAGAGAGAGAGAGAGAGACAGAGAGAGAGAGAAACAGAGAGAGAGAGAGAGAGAGAGAGAAACAGAGAGGGGGGAAAGTAGTGTTAGCGAGATAGAGGAGCGGCACCACCGTGTGACTACAGTGGACCGTCAGGACCGTCACCTTCACTGTCTCTGTCTGTCTATCGGCTCGCTGGGTAAGTCAGGGTAGAGATGGTGGGAGATGGAGAGAGCGAGTGGAGAGGTGTGTGTGTGTGTATGAGAGAGAGAGAGAGAGAGAGAGAGAGAGAGAGAGAGAGAGAGAGAGAGAGAGAGAGAGAGAGAGAGAGAGAGAGAGAGAGAGAGAGAGAGAGAGAGAGAGAGAGAGAGAGAGAGAGAGAGAGAGAGAGAGAGAGAGAGAGAGAGAGAGAGAGAGAGAGAGAGAGAGAGAGAGAGAGAGAGAGAGAGAGAGAGAGAGAGAGAGAGAGAGAGAGAAACAGAGAGAGAGAGAGAGATAGAGAGAGGTGTGTGTGTTTGTGCATGTGTAGGATGTGCCTACGTGCTCTTGTATACACATCCAGAGGTTTCCTCCACAGTGAATATCTGAGAGAGTTGAGCCACTGTACACAATGTAGAGAGTTGTGCCGCTGTACACAATGTAGAGAGTTGTGCTGGCCACTGTACACAATGTAGAGAGCTATAAATACCTCCTGCTATGACTCATAGTACAGTAGAGGATGGTTTGAGTTTGGGCTTTACGGTTAGTTTGCAGGAGCACTTTTAGCATGAATAACAGAAGGTGAGGTAAAGGAAATGTCGTGATTGTTTCATGTAAATACAGTGCCTTGCGAAAGTATTCGGCCCCCTTGAACTTTGCGACCTTTTGCCACATTTCAGGCTTCAAACATAAAGATATAAAACTGTATTTTTTTGTGAAGAATCAACAACAAGTGGGACACAAGTGGGACACATAAGTGGAACGACATTTATTGGATATTTCAAACTTTTTTAACAAATCAAAAACTGAAAAATTGGGCGTGCAAAATTATTCAGCCCCTTTACTTTCAGTGCAGCAAACTCTCTCCAGAAGTTCAGTGAGGATCTCTGAATGATCAAATGTTGACCTAAATGACTAATGATGATAAATACAATCCACCTGTGTGTAATCAAGTCTCCGTATAAATGCACCTGCACTGTGATAGTCTCAGAGGTCCGTTAAAAGCGCAGAGAGCATCATGAAGAACAAGGAACACACCAGGCAGGTCCGAGATACTGTTGTGAAGAAGTTTAAAGCCGGATTTGGATAAAAAAAGATTTCCCAAGCTTTAAACATCCCAAGGAGCACTGTGCAAGCGATAATATTGAAATGGAAGGACTATCAGACCACTGCAAATCTACCAAGACCTGGCCGTCCCTCTAAACTTTCAGCTCATACAAGGAGAAGACTGATCAGAGATGCAGCCAAGAGGCCCATGATCACTCTGGATGAACTGCAGAGATCTACAGCTGAGGTGGGAGACTCTGTCCATAGGACAACAATCAAGTCGTATATTACACAAATCTGGCCTTTATGGAAGAGTGGCAAGAAGAAAGCCATTTCTTAAAGATATCCATAAAAAGTGTCGTTTAAAGTTTGCCACAAGCCACCTACCTGGGAGACACACCAAACATGTGGAAGAAGGTGCTCTGGTCAGATGAAACCAAAATTGAACTTTTTGGCAACAATGCAAAACGTTATGTTTGGCGTAAAATTAACACAGCTGAACACACCATCCCCACTGTCAAACATGGTGGTGGCAGCATCATGGTTTGGGCCTGCTTTTCTTCAGCAGGGACAGGGAAGATGGTTAAAATTGATGGGAAGATGGATGGAGCCAAATACAGGACCATTCTGGAAGAAAACCTGATGGAGTCTGCAAAAGACCTGAGACTGGGACGGAGATTTGTCTTCCAACAAGACAATGATCCAAAACATGAAGCGAAATCTACAATGGAATGGTTCAAAAATAAACATATCCAGGTGTTAGAATGGCCAAGTCAAAGTCCAGACCTGAATCCAATCGAGAATCTGTGGAAAGAACTGAAAACTGCTGTTCACAAATGCTCTCCATCCAACCTCACTGAGCTCGAGCTGTTTTGCAAGGAGGAATGGGAAAAAATGTCAGTCTCTCGATGTGCAAAACTGATAGAGACATACCCCAAGCGACTTACAGCTGTAATCACAGCAAAAGGTGGCGCTACAAAGTATTAACTTAAGGGGGCTGAATAATTTTGCACGCCCAATTTTTCAGTTTTTGATTTGTTAAAAAAGTTTGAAATATCCAATAAATGTCGTTCCACTTCATGATTGTGTCCCACTTGTTGTTGATTCTTCACAAAAAAAATACAGTTTTATATCTTTATGTTTGAAGCCTGAAATGTGGCAAAAGGTCGCAAAGTTCAAGGGGGCCGAATACTTTCGCAAGGCACTGTATGTGCAACGGGACAAATCCTTCTAGTCTCTGAACCCAGAATCAAATCTCTCTAGTCTCTGAACCCAGAATCAAATCTGTCTTGTCTCTGAACCCAGAACCAAATCTCTCTAGTCTCTGAACCCAGGACCAAATCTTGCATGCACTAGCCCTTAAGTTTACAGTCTGTCACGACTCATGTGAGACTGGCTTGTGTTGACTCACGAGAGACTGGCTCGTATTGACTCACAACTCACGGGAGATTGGCTTGTGTTGACTCACGAGAGACTGGCTTGTGTTGACTCACAACTCACGGGAGACTGGCTCACGTTGACTCACAAGAGACTGGCTCGTGTTGACTCACAACTCACGGGAGACTGGCTTGCGTTGACTCACGAGAGACTGGCTCACGTTGACTCATGAGAGACTGGCTTGTGTTGACTCACGAGAGACTGGCTTGTGTTGACTCACTACTCACGAGAGACTGGCTCACGTTGACTCACGAGAGACTGGCTTGTGTTGACTCACGACTCACGAGAGACTGACTCGTGTTGACTCACAACTCACGGGAGACTGGCTCACGTTGACTCACGAGAGACTGGCTCGTGTTGACTCACAACTCATGGTAGACTGGCTCACGTTGACTCACGAGAGACTGGCTCGTGTAGACTCACAACTCACGAGAGACTGGCAGGTGTTTACTCACAAGAGACTGGCTTGTGTTGACTCACAAAAGACTGGCCTGTGTTGACTATGTTCATGTTTTGGTTGGTGATGTGTAGATGTAGACCTATGAGCATATGGGCACAGTCGAGTGTGAATATTTTTAGGTTCTATGTTTGTATTGTGTTGGGCAGGATATCACTCTAAGGACTGGTGGGAGAGTCACTCTAAGGACTGGTGGGAGAGTCACTCTAAGGACTGGTGGGAGAGTCACTCTAAGGACTGGTGGGAGAGTCACTCTAAGGACTGGTGGGAGAGTCACTCTAAGGACTGGTGGGAGAGTCACTCTAAGGACTGGTGGGAGAGTCACTCTAAGGACTGGTGGGATAGTCACTCTAAGGACTGGTGGGATAGTCACTCTAAGGACTAGTGGGAGAGTCACACTAAGGACTGGTGGGAGAGTCACTCTAAGGACTGGTGGGAGAGTCACTCTAAGGACTGGTGGGAGAGTCACTCTAAGGACTGGTGGGAGAGTCACTCTAAGGACTGGTGGGAGAGTCACTCTAAGGACTGGTGGGATAGTCACTCTAAGGACTGGTGGGATAGTCACTCTAAGGACTGGTGGGAGAGCCACTCTAAGGACTGGTGGGAACCAGAGCTAGCTATGCCCAGGACCAGAGCTGGACCAGAGCTAGTGCAGACTAGGTCAGTATTTGTGGTCAGTAGTTGTGGTCAGTAGTTGTGTTACAGGTTCTTTGGACCCTACAGTACGAACGTGGTCAGTACATGTGGTCAGTAGTTGTGTTGTTTAATAGTTTTGTGGTCAGTAGTTTTGGTCAGTAGTTTTGGTCAGTAGTTTTGGTCAGTAGTTGTGTGGTTGTGATCAGTAGTTTTGGTCAGTAGTTGTGTGGTTATGATCAGTAGTTTTGGTCAGTAGTTATGTGGTTGTTAACAGTAGTTTTGGTCAGTAGATGTGTGGTTGTGGTCAGTAGATTTGGTCAGTAGTTGTGTGGTTGTGGTCAGTAGATTTGGTCAGTAGTTGTGTGGTTGTGGTCAGTAGATTTGGTCAGTAGTTGTGTGGTTGTGGTCAGTAGATTTGGTCAGTAGTTGTGTGGTTGTGGTCAGTAGTTGTGGTCAGTAGATTTGGTCAGTAGTTGTGTGGTTATGATCAGTAGTTTTGGTCAGTAGTTGTGTGGTTATGATCAGTAGTTTTGGTCAGGTAGTTTTGGCCTGTAGTTGTGTGGTTGTGGTCGGTAGCTGTGGTCAGTAGTTGTGGTCAGTAGTTTTGGTCAGTAGTTATGTGGTTGTTAACAGTAGTTTTGGTCAGTAGATGGGTGGTTGTGGTCAGTAGATTTGGTCAGAAGTTGTGTGGTTGTGGTCAGTAGTTGTGGTCAGTAGTTTTGGTCAGTAGTTGTGTGGTTATGATCAGTAGTTTTGGTCAGTAGTTGTGTGGTTATGATCAGTAGTTTTGGTCAGTAGTTGTGTGGGTGTGATCAGTAGTTTTGGTCAGTAGTTGTGTGGGTGTGATCAGTAGTTTTGGTCAGTAGTTGTGTGGGTGTGATCAGTAGTTTTGGTCAGTAGCTGTGGTCAGTAGTTGTGTGGTTATTAACAGTAGTTTTGGTCAGTAGTTGTGTGGTTGTGGTCAGTAGATTTGGTCAGAAGTTGTGTGGTTGTGGTCAGTAGTTGTGGTCAGTAGTTTTGGTCAGTAGTTGTGTGGGTGTGATCAGTAGTTTTGGTCAGGTAGTTTTGGCCTGTAGTTGTGTGGTTGTGGTCAGTAGTTGTGGTCAGTAGTTGTGTGGTTGTTAACAGTAGTTTTGGTTTAGTTGTTGTGGTTCTGTGGTTGTGGTCATTACCTGTGTGGTTCAATAGAGACCACCATTGTCCTGTGCCCAAGATGAACAAGGTGACATCCCCAAATGACTATCGCCCCGTCGCACTCACCTCGGTCATCATGAAGTTCTTTGAGAGGCTGGTCATGGCCCACATCAAGGCCAGCATGCCAGGCACACTGGACCCACTACAATTTGCCTACCGCTTCAACAGATCCACAGAAGATGCCATTTCCATCGCTATTCACACGGCCGTAACACATCTGGACAAGAGGAACACCTATGTGAGAATGCTGTTCATTGACTACAGTTCGGCATTCAACACTATTGTTCCCTCCAAGCTCATCACCAAGCTCAGAGCCCTGCATCTGGACACCAAGCTCAGAGCCCTGGGTCTGGACACCAAGCTCAGAGCCCTGGGTCTGGACACCAAGCTCAGAGCCCCGGGTCTGGACATCACCCTCTGAAACTGGATCCTGGACTTTCTGACGGGCAGACCACAGGCTGAGGATTGACAACAACACCTCCTCCACACTGACTCTTAACACAGTGGCCCCAGAGGTGAGTCCTCAGTCCTCTGCTGTACTCCCTTAGGGCCCCCCCAGGGATGTGTCCTCAGTCCTCTGCTGTACTCCCTGTTCCCCCACGACTGTGTGGTTTTGCATGACACCAACTCTATCATCAAGTTTGCTGACGACGCAACGGTTGTAGGCCTGATAACCGACAACGAAGAGTCAGCCTATAGGGAGGAGGAAAGTAAACTGGCATTGTCGTGTCATGACAATAACCTCTCCCTCAATCGTCAACATAACAAAGGAGTTGATTGTTGACTTCAGGAAACAGAGGAGGGAACATGCCCTGATCCATATCAACAGGGACTGCAGTAGAGCGAGTCAGCAGATTTAAGTTCCTCAGCGTCCACCTCACCGTGGCTTATCATGGACCAACACCACCACCACTCTGGTCAAGAGGGCTCAACAGCGTCTCTACTTCCTAAGGCGGCTGAAGAAATTCGGCATGCCACCCCGGATCCTCTCTAAATACTAGGATTAGCATGGCAGATATGTTGCTACCTACCCTCACCACCTGGGGGCGGCCCGTCAGGAAGTCCAGAATCCAGTTGCAGAGGGAGGTGTTTAGTCCCAAGATCCTTAGCTTAGTGATGAGCTTTGAGGGTACTACGGTGTTGAACGCTGAGCTGTAGTCAATGAACAGCGTTCTCACGTAGGTGTTCCTTTTGTCCAGGTGGGAAAGGGCAGTGTGGAGTGCAATAGAGATTGCAACATCTGTGAATCTGTTTAGGCGGTATGCATATTGGAGTGGGTCTAGGGTTTCTGGGATAATGGTGTTGATGTGAGCCATTACCAGCCTTTCAAAGCACTTCATGGCTACGGACTTGAGTGCTACGGGTCTGTGCTACGGGTGCTACAGGGACTATGGTGGTCTGCTTGAAACATGTTGGTATAACAATCAGGGACATGTTGAAAATGTCAGTGAAGACACCTGCCAGTTGGTCAGTGCATGCCCGGAGCACACGTCCTGGTAATCCGTCTGGCCTGCAGCCTTGTGTATGTTGACCTGTTTAAAGGTCTTACTCACGTTGGCTACGGAGAGCGTGATCACACAGTCGTCCGGAACAGCTGATGCTCTCATGCATGCCTCAGTGTTGCTTGCCTCGAAGCGAGCATAGGAGTGATTTAGCTCGTCTGGTAGGCTCGTGGCACTGGGCAGCTTGTGGCTATGCTTCCCTTTGTAGTCTGTAATGGTTTGCAAGCCCAGCCACATAAGACGAGCGTCAGAGCCAGTGTAGTATGATTCAATCTTAGCCCTGTATTGACGCTTTGCCTGTTTGATGGTTTGTCGGAGGGCATAGCAGAATTTCTAACAAGATTCCGGGTTAGAGTCCCGCACCTTGAAAGCGGCAGCTCTACCCTTTAGCTCAGTGCGAATGTTGCCTGTAGTCCATGGCTTCTGGTTGGGGCATGTACGTTCAGTCTACGTGGGGACGACGTCCTCAATGCACTTATTCATGAAGCCAGTGACTGATGTGGTGGACTCCTCAATGCCATCGGAAGAATCCCGGAACATATTCCAGTCTGTGACAGCAAAACAGTCCTGTAGTTTAGCATCTGCTTCATCTGACCACTTTTTTATAGGCCGAATCACTGGTGCTTCCTGCTTTAATTTTTGCTTGTAAGTAGGAATCAGGAGGATAGAGTTTTGGTCGTATTTACCAACTGGAGGGCGAGGGAGAGCTTTGTACGCGCCTCTGTGTGTGGAGTACAGGTGGTCTAGATTTTCCCCCCTCTGGTTACACATTTAACATGTTGATAGAGATTTGGTAGAACTGATAAAAATTTCCCTGCATTAATTACAGTCTCCGGCCACTAGGAGCGCCGCCTCTGGGTGAGCGGTTTCCTGTTTGCTAATTTCCTTATACAGCTGACAGAGTGCGGTCTTAGTGCCAGCATCCATCTGTGGTGGTAAATAAACAGCCACAAAAAGTATAGCTGAGAACTCTCTAGGCAAATAGTGTGGTCTGCATTTTATCACAAGATACTCTTCTGGTGAGCAAAATCTAGAGACTTCCTTAGATTTCGTGCACCAGCTGTTGTTTACAAATATGCACAGACCACCCCCCCCCCCCCTCGTCTAACAGTTTTTGATGTTCCGTTGGTAGGATATTTGTGATCGTACCTCGTTAAATTTATTGTCCAATGATTGCATGTAGGCAAGTAATATAGACGGTAACGGCAGCATTCCCACTCGCCTTCTGCGGATCCTTACGAGGCACCCCGATCTGTGTTCTCTGTACCTGCGTCTCTTCCTCTTCCTCTTCCTCTTCCAGTTGCAGAAACATTATGTACAAAATAAGTTACAAATAACATGAAAAAGACACATAATAGCACATGCCTGGGTGTGTTTCTTCACAAACAGGCGGTGCTTGGCTTGCTTTATACCTGGGTGTGTTTCTGCACAAACAGGCAGTGCTTGGCTTGCTTTATACCTGGGTGTGTTTCTGCACAAACAGGCGGTGCTTGGCTTGCTTTATACCTGGGTGTGTTTCTGCACAAACAGGCGGTGCTCGGCTTGCTTTATACCTGGGTGTGTTTCTGCACAAACAGGCGGTGCTCGGCTTGCTTTATACCTGGGTGTGTTCTGCACAAACAGGCGGTGCTCGGCTTGCTTTATACCTGGGTGTGTTTCTTCACAAACAGGCGGTGCTTGGCTTGCTTTATACCTGGGTGTGTTTCTGCACAAACAGGCGGTGCTCGGCTTGCTTTATACCTGGGTGTGTTTCTTCACAAACAGGCGGTGCTTGGCTTGCTTTATACCTGGGTGTGTTTCTTCACAAACAGGCGGTGCTCGGCTTGCTTTATACCTGGGTGTGTTTCTTCACAAACAGGCGGTGCTTGGCTTGCTTTATACCTGGGTGTGTTTCTTCACAAACAGGCGGTGCTTGGCTTGCTTTATACCTGGGTGTGTTTCTGCACAAACAGGCGGTGCTCGGCTTGCTTTATACCTGGGTGTGTTTCTGCACAAACAGGCGGTGCTTGGCTTGCTTTATACCTGGGTGTGTTTCTGCACAAACATGCAGCGCTTGGCTTGCTTTATACCTGGGTGTGTTTCTGCACAAACAGGCGGTGCTCGGCTTGCTTAATACCTGGGTGTGTTTCTGCACAAACAGGCGGTGCTCGGCTTGCCTAATACCAGGTGTATTTCTGCACAAACAGGCGGTGCTCGGCTTGCTTTATACCTGGGCGTGTGTCTGCACAAACAGGCGGTGCTCGGCTTGCTTAATACCTGGGTGTGTTTCTGCACAAACATGCAGCGCTTGGCTTGCTTTATACCTGGGTGTGTTTCTGCACAAACAGGCGGTGCTTGGCTTGCTTTATACCTGGGTGTGTTTCTGCACAAACAGGCGGTGCTCGGCTTGCTTTATACCTGGGTGTGTGACAGTGTGTGGTGGAGGCGGACCACAAAGGACATGGATGTTAGTTGAAGCAAAGTTCACTATACACAGCTTGGACCTGTTTGTGTTTTTGAGCGTGTTGATGTCATTTTCAGTAATATAACTTGTTGTTTCCTCCAGGCTGAAGTCTGTGCTGAGAGTAGCGACCAGAATGGAGAGGACTACCACTCAATAACAGACAACAGAGAATTCACTTCAGAATACAACTCAACAACAGATAACAGAGAAGTGAAAGACTACAACTCAACAACAGACAACAGAGATTCTCCAGCCACACACATAGACCACCTACAGGACGTCCCAGGGAGGACCACTGAGGAAGAGGAGAAGAGAAGGAGAGATGAAGATGAGGATCTAGAGTTCCCTCATGACTTCCTGCCCAGTATAGACCTCAGCCTTGAACTCCATTGGGGAACTTCACTTGGGTAGGTGGTTTTTATCTGTAAAATACACACACACACACACGCACGCACGCACGCACGCACGCACGCACGCACGCACGCACGCACGCACGCACGCACGCACGCACGCACGCACGCACGCACGCACGCACGCACGCACGCACGCACGCACGCACACACACACACACACACACACACACACACACACACACACACACACACACACACACACACACACACACACACACACACACACACACACACACACACACACACACACACACACACACACACACACACACACACACACACACACACACACACACACACACACACACACACACACTCAAACACACACAGACACCAGAGATAACCTAGATTGATCTCAACAATGCCACTGACAATGTAAAGGTAAGGGATACAGTGTGTAAGGGTGAGGGATAGGTAAGGTAAGGTATAGGTAAGATAAGGTATAGGTAGGTAAGGTATACTGTAGACAAGGTAAGAAATAGTGAAGATAAGGTAAGGGATAGGTATAGGTGAGATACGGTAAGGGATAGATAAGGCTAAAATAAGGTAAGGTATAGGTAAGGTAAGGGTAAAGTAAGATATAGGTCAGGTATAGGTCAGGTAAGGTATAGGTCAGGTATGGGTAAGGTATAGGTCAGGTAAGGTATAGGTCAGGTAAAGTAAGGTATAGGTAGAGGTAAGATATGGTAAGGTATAGGTAAGGTAATGTAAGGTATAGGTCAGGTAAGGTATGGGTAAGGTAAGTTGCGGGTAAAGTAAGGTATAGGTAAAGTAAGGTATAGGTAAGGTAAGGTGAGGTATAGATAGGTAAGGTAAGGTATGGGTATGGTAAGGTAAGGTGAGGTATAGATAGGTAAGGTAAGGTATAGGTATGGTAAGGTATATAGATAGGTAAGGGTAAAGTAAGGTAAGGTATAGGTAGGTAAGGTATAGGTAGGTAAGGGTAAAGTAAGGTGAGGTATAGATAGGTAAGGGTAAAGTAAGGTGAGGTATAGATAGGTAAGGTAAGGTATAGGTATGGTAAGGTATAGATAGGTAAGGGTAAAGTAAGGTATAGGTGAGGTATAGATAGGTATGGTAAGGTATAGGTATGGTAAGGTATAGGTAGGTAAGGGTAAAGTAAGGTAAGGTATAGGTAGGTAAGGTATAGATGAGGTATAGATAGGTATGGTAAGGTATAGGTATGGTAAGGGTATAGGTATGGTAAGGTATAGGTATGGTAAGGTATAGGTATGGTAAGGTATAGGTAGGTAAGGGTAAAGTAAGGTGAGGTATAGATAGGTAAGGTAAGGTATAGGTATGGTAAGGTATAGGTAGGTAAGGGTAAAGTAAGGTAAGGTATAGGTAGGTAAGGTATAATAGGTATGGTAAGGGTATAGGTAAGGTATAGGTATGGTAAGGTATAGGTAGGTAAGGGTAAAGTAAGGTATAGGTGAGGTATAGATAGGTAAGGTAAGGTATAGGTATGGTAAGGTATAGGTAGGTAAGGGTAAAGTAAGGTAAGGTATAGGTAGGTAAGGTATAGGTATGGTACGGGTATAGGTATGGTAAGGTATAGGTATGGTAAGGTATAGGTATGGTAAGGTATAGGTATGGTAAGGTATAGGTATGGTAAGGTATAGGTAGGTAAGGGTAAAGTAAGGTGAGGTATAGATAGGTAAGGTAAGGTATAGGTATGGTAAGGTATAGGTAGGTAAGGGTAAAGTAAGGTAAGGTATAGGTATGGTAAGGTATATAGATAGGTAAGGGTAAAGTAAGGTAAGGTATAGGTATGGTAAGGTATATAGATAGGTAAGGGTAAAGTAAGGTAAGGTATAGGTAGGTAAGGTATAGGTATGGTAAGGTATATAGGTAGGTAAGGGTAAAGTAAGGTAAGGTATAGGTATGGTAAGGTATATAGGTAGGTAAGGGTAAAGTAAGGTAAGGTAAGGTATAGTAAGGTATATAGATAGGTAAGGGTAAAGTAAGGTAAAGTATAGGTAGGTAGGTAGGTAAGGTATAGGTAGGTAAGGGTAAAGTAAGGTGAGGTATAGATAGGTAAGGTAAGGTATAGGTATGGTGAGGTATAGGTAGGTAAGGGTAAAGTAAGGTAAGGTATGGGTATGGTAAGGTAAGGTGAGGTATAGATAGGTATGGTAAGGTATAGGTATGGTAAGGGTAAAGTAAGGTGAGGTATAGATAGGTAAGGTAAGGTATAGGTATGGTGAGGTATAGGTAGGTAAGGGTAAAGTAAGGTAAGGTATGGGTATGGTAAGGTATAGGTGAGGTATAGATAGGTATGGTAAGGTATAGATAGGTAAGGGTAAAGTAAGGTAAGGTATAGGTATGGTAAGGTATATAGATAGGTAAGGGTAAAGTAAGGTGATAAAAGTATCTGTCATTGATTGGTCATTGATTGGACAGTAAATGAACTCTATCCACCCATATTGACTGTGATATGCTGTTCCTCCTGTTACCACTGCAACGGGTGGGTTAAGCTACCTTTATATTTCTACAGCCTGAGTGACTCAGAGCGCCCCCTGCTGGCTGCTCTGCAACATTACACGGACAGCAGCACACAACTGGTGGCTGTACAGATGAGATATACACAGTGTGTAGGCTATAGTACTGTCCACAGCATGAGGACCTAATATAGTCTCATATACCACTCTGTGTTGTTGTTTTTGTCGCACTGCTGTGCTTTATCTTGGCCAGGTCGCAGTTGTAAATGAGAACTTGTTCTCAACTGGCCTACCTGGTTAAAATAAAGGGAACTTGTTCTCAACTGGCCTACCTGGTTAAATAAAGGGAACTTGTTCTCAACTGGCCTACCTGGTTAAATAAAGGTGTTCTCAACTTGCCTACCTGGTTAAATAAAGGTGTTCTCAACTGGCCTACCTGGTTAAATAAAGGGAACTTGTTCTCAACTAGCCTACCTGGTTAAATAAAGGGAACTTGTTTTCAATTGGCCTACCTGGTTAAATAAAGGTGTTCTCAACTGGCCTACCTGGTTAAATAAAGGGAACTTGTTCTCAACTGGCCTACCTGGTTAAATAAAGGTGATATAAAAAATGTCAAAAATAATAAAAAACTTGTCACTTAGCAATTCCCATCTGGAGCACAGGGCCGTAAGATATGCTGCTGTGGTGACTATAATACGAGACGCGATGAAGGCTGACATAATGCATTATGACTGGTACCTTCTGTCCAGTGTCCTCTGCCTAATCCACCAGGACTGATCAAGCAATGTTGTTGGCCGAGTTCCCAAATGGCACCCTATTCCCTACATAGTGCACTACTTTTGACCAGAGACTTATGGACCTTGGTCAAAAGTAGTGCACTATGTAGGGAACATGCAGCCATTTGGGACGCACACCTATACCTTCTGCACAGTGCCAGGCTCCCAGGAACCCTGGCTACAATGACTCAGCAGCAGTGATTCAGCATACCTATGACGAGGTTTATTACTGTATTCTACCTCTCCTCTCCTCTCCTCTCCTCTCCTCTCCTCTCCTCTCCCCCCTCTCCTCTCCTCTCCTCTCCTCTCTGCTCTTCTGTCCTCTCCTGTCCTGACTTGTCCTCTTCTGTCCTCTTCTGTCCTGTCCTGTCCTGTCCTGTCCTCTCCTCTCCTCTCCTCTCCTCTCCTCTCCTCTCCTCTCCTCTCCTCTCCTCTCCTCTCCTCTCCTCTCCTCTCCTCTCCTCTCCTCTCCTCTCTGCTCTTCTGTCCTCTCCTCTCCTGTCCTGACTTGTCCTCTCCTCTCCTCTCCTCTCCTCTCCTCTTCTCTCCTCTCCTCTCCTCTCCTCTCCTCTCCTCTCCTCTCCTCTCCTCTCCTCTCCTCTCCTCTCCTGTCCTGACTTGTCCTCTCCTGTCCTCTCCTCCCCTCTCCTCTCTGCTCTTCTGTCCTCTCCTGTCCTGACTTGTCCTCTCCTGTCCTCTCCTCTCTACTCTTCTGTTCTCTCCTGTCCTTTCTTCTCCTGTCCTGTTCTCTCCTCTCTACCACTCCTCTACTGTCCTGTCCTGTCCTCTCCTCTCTACCTTTAACTCAAGTAAATAAATAAACCTGGTAAACATCTCGCAGCCCTCACAAAACGAATACGCCCCAAACCAGTTAGAATTTTATAAGATAAAGATACAAGTGTGTTAATTAGAAACTACAGCGTGATTAATGACAATTTTAACCCTAACCCTAACCCAACCCCAACCCCAGCTCCAACCCCATCCCCTACCCCAACCCCAGCCCCAACGCCAACCCCAACCCCAGCCCCAGTGCCTAACCCCAGCCCCAACCTCAGCGCCTAACCCCAGTGCCTAACCCCAGCCCCAACCTCAGTGCCTAACCCCAGCTCCAACCCCAGCCCCAACCCCAGTGCCTAACCCCAGCCCCAACCCCAGTGCCTAACCCCAGCCCCAACCCCAGTGCCTAACCCCAGCCCCAACCTCAGCGCCTAACCCCAGCCCCAACCTCAGCGCCTAACCCAGCTCCAACCCCAGCGCCTAACCCAGCTCCAACCCCAGCGACTAACCCAGCTCCAACCTCAGTGCCTAACCCAACCCCTACCCCAACCCCAGCCCCAACCCCTACCCCAGCCCAAACCCCAGCCCCAGCCCCAAACCCTACCCCTACCCCAACCCCTACCCCAGCCCCTACCCCAGCCCCAACCCCAGCCTCAAACCCTACCCCAACCCCAACCCCTACCCCTACCCCTACCCCAACCCCAACTCCAACCCCAACCCCAGCCCCAACCCTAACTCCTACCCCAGCCCCTACCCCAACTCCAACCCCAACCCCAGCCCAACCCTACCTCCAACCCCTACCCCAACCCCAGCCCCTAAACCAACCCTAACCCAGCTCCAACCCCAATCCCAACCCCAGCCCCTAAACCAACCCTAACCGAGCTCCAAACCCCAACCCCAGCCCCTAAACCAACCCTAACCCAGCTCCAACCCCAATCCCAACCCCAGCCCCTAAACCAACCCTAACCGAGCTCCAAACCCAACCCCAGCCCCTAAACCAACCCTAACCCAGCTCCAACCCCAACCCCAGCCCCTAAACTAACCCTAACCCAGCTCCAACCCCAACCCCAGCCCCTAAACTAACCCTAACCCAGCTCCAACCCCAACCCCAACCCCAGCCCCTAAACCAACCCTAACCCAGCTCCAACCCCAACCCCAGCCCCTAAACCAACCCTAACCCAGCTCCAACCCCAACCCCAGCCCCTAAACCAACCCTAACCCAGCTCCAACCCAAACAACTAAACCAACCCTAACCCAGCTCCAATCCCAACCCCAGCCCCTAAACAAACCCTAACCCAGCTCCAACCCCAACCCCTAAACCAACCCTAATCAAGCTCCAACCCCAACCCCAACCCCTAAACCAACCCTAACCCAGCTCCAACCCCAACCCCAGCCCCTAAACCAACCCTAACCCAGCTCCAACCCCAGCCCCTACACCAACCGATCAGAGATCAGATATATGGTAGTAGTGTCAGTATCATCTCTGTACTCGGATACTGATCAGAGATCAGATATATGGTAGTAGTGTCAGCATCATCTCTGTACTCGGATACTGATCAGAGATCAGATATATGGTAGTAGTGTCAGTATCATCTCTGTACCCGGATACTGATCAGAGATCAGATATATGGTAGTAGTGTCAGCATCATCTCTGTACTTGGATACTGATCAGAGATCAGATATATGGTAGTAGTGTCATCATCATCTCTGTACTTGGATACTGATCAGAGATCAGATATATGGTAGTAGTGTCAGTATCATCTCTGTACTTGGATACTGATCAGAGATCAGATATATGGTAGTAGTGTCAGCATCATCTCTGTACTAGGATACGGATCAGAGATCAGATATAATAAAAAACACAGGAACAACATGTATTTCCAGTCAGTTGTGGAGCTGATTAACAGGAACTGGACCAGAGAAACACACACACATTGGACCAGAGAAACACACACATTAGACCAGAGAAACACACACATTGGACCAGAGAACACACATACATTGGACCAGAGACACTTTCAGAACACACACTCCCAGGAGAAAGGGAAGAAGTGAGGGAGGAGGAGGAGGAGGAGGAGGAGGAGGAGGAGGAGGAGAAGGAAGAGAGGAAGCAGAGTGCCCTTGAAGAATCTTCAGTAGTGGCCGCTGCTGCTGCCGGCAATGCGTTGCCCCTGACAACACCCGCGATGCCAGAAACGATAGAATGCGAGGGAGAGGGTAAAAAAACTAAACAAGCCACTCGATTGGTCTGAGAGAGAGAGAGAGCATCAGCAACAGCAACAGTTTCTACTCTGGTGGTAGAATCAGAGTTGGCAGCATTGGGAGAAAGAGTAGGAGGATTTATGTGGACTAGAGGGGAGTCTATTGGAGAGCTCTGCAAGAGAGGGACAGAGAGGAACAGCCCTCATCCTCCCGGGGTGGCCAGACACACCCATGTCTCTTTAATCTACACAGGGATAAAAGGTTCACCTCCACTTCCTGGCTAAGGACACAAATACAGAGACAACGGCTGGATCTGTATCGGACCAGGACTGCAGCAACAGGACTGCAGCCGTCTCAAAACTCAGTGGGAGAGAGAGTGAACAGAAGGGAGGGAAGAGAGAGAGAGAGAGAGAGAGAGAGAGAGAGAGAGAGAGAGAGGGGGCAGCCTGAGCCTGCCTGTGGCACCCCTAGGACCGACACACTCTCTCCAGCGACGGAGAGAGAGAAGGAGATAGAGAAGGAGTCTGAACTACGGACAGTCCCACATCGTCACTGATACCTCTCCCTCTCCTCTCGGGGGGGAATCACTGGACGTAATTACCAGGAACACAACAACGCTGCTACTGCTACCAGATTAGAGACAGAGGAAGGGGAGGGAGAGGAGAAAAAATAGGAGAAGGAGAGGAGGGGATGAACAGAGAGGAGGAGGAGGAGGGGTAGCTGCTGTAGGAGAGCAAGTTCCATTGAGCCCCCTGACTCGACCACCGCTGACGTTCCTGTTCCTGTCGACTCACTACTACCATCGCAGTGCTGCTGGGGTGAGCTCATCATACCCTCCCCTACCTTAGCTACCGCTGACAGCATCACCTCTGCTGATCAGGTCTGTCTCTCTGTCTCTCTCTCTCACTCAACCGATACAGTGGCAGGACAACAGAGATTCAGCTCTGTCATCTCTCCCTCACTCTTTCTCTCTCCCTCCCACTTAGTACATCCAGCAAAAAGACAACAGAGATTCAGCTTTCTCATCTCTCTCTCTCAACTCAGCACTACAAATGAACAAGAACAAGGCAGTTTGTCTCTCCCTCAGCTCCTCAGACAGCCAGGAAACAGAGATTCAGCTCTCCTCTCATCTCCACTCTCCTCTTCTCTCTCTGCTGAGCACGACGAGTCCCAGGACAGCAACAACACAAAGAGAGACACAGTGACCAAGGAGTCAACAGATGAGCTACTTTGTCTCAAACAGAGTCCGAGTCTGAAGTCAGAAGAGAAAGGAGGAGGGCCCACAGCACCTGTCCTAGGTCTTAGAGACGATTCTCAGTCACAGGTCTCCGGCAGCAACGCAGAGGGAGGCACAGAGACCAAGGGGAGGGACTGTCTCAAACAGAGCCAGGAGAGAAAGGAGAATCCACAACTTTAGGACCTGTCCTAAGACAACTAAGAGGAGTCTCCATCTCAGCCACAGAGACCAGGAGAGAGACAGGGAAGGATCCCAGCAAAGCCCGCCCTCTGCCTTCTCTTTTATCTCACCTCAGCCTCCGCTGGTCTTTCCGTTACAGCAGAGCTCAGACACAACAGGTCCATATCAACCACCACCAGCACCACCTCAGAGGCTAAGGTTTTCTGAGAGTGAAGCTACACGTCTCAGGTCAGTACAGCCTCAGTCTTAAGACAGTGTTAGTGGTGTAGTGGAACCCTTCACTATGTCTGGAGTTAAGGTGTTCCGGCTAGCTGTGAGGGGCAACAGGAAACTGTTTTTCGATGACGCAGTGAAAGCTGACGATAGTTCCTCTATGTGCCTCCATGATGTCTCTGTCTCCCAACCTGCTACTGGACTGGACTGTGCCTTCCTGCCTCCACTGAATGTGCACGAGAACCTTCACCACCCAGTGAGTGAGGCTAGCTTCACCTCACACAACTTCCTCAGCGTCAAGAAGCCAGAGACCCCACCACCACCAACCCTGACCCCACCACAGTCAGCTCTGCCTGGGGACAGACCACCAACCCTGACCTCTCCTGACCTCCTTTGGGAGCCTAAGGAGAAGACTCAGACAAGTAGAACGGTTAAAGGGTCAGAGGTCAAGGTCTCAGAGAGAGAAAAGGAGGATGGAGAAAATGAGAATGGTGGAAGGAAGCATGGAGGAGACTCATCTCAACTAACTTCGCTCAGTATAGTTTCTGGTGAACCTGCCCTTGAACCAGTCCCAGACCCATTCCCAGACTCAGTTCCATGTCCAGACGCAGTCCCAGACCCACACCCAGTCCCAGACCCAGTCCCAGACCCAGTCCCAGACCCAGACCCAGTCCCAGACCCAGTCCCAGACCCAGTCCCAGTCCCAGTCCCAGACCCATTCCCAGACTCAGTTCCATGTCCAGACCCAGTCCCAGACCCACACCCAGTCCCAGACCCAGACCCAGTCCCAGACCCAGACCCAGTCTCAGACCCAGTCCCAGACCCAGTCCCAGTCCCAGTCCCAGTCCCAGTCCCAGACCCAGACCCAGTCCCAGTCCCAGTCCCAGACTCAGTTCCATGTCCAGACGCAGTCCCAGACCCACACCCAGTCCCAGACCCAGTCCCAGACCCAGTCCCAGACCCAGACCCAGACCCAGTCCCAGTCCCAGTCCCAGTCCCAGACCCATTCCCAGACTCAGTTCCATGTCCAGACGCAGTCCCAGACGCACACCCAGTCCCAGACCCAGTCCCAGACCCAGTCCCAGACCCAGACCCAGTCCCAGTCCCAGTCCCAGTCCCAGTCCCAGACCCAGTCCCAGACCCAGTCCCAGTCCCAGTCCCAGTCCCAGTCCCAGACCCAGTCCCAGACTCAGAACAGGCGGATATCAAACTTCATAACCAGTCTTCTTTAGATCCTATGAAGGGTACAGAGGGGCCTCAGAGTTCCAGAGACTCTCCCTCTGAGTCTGAGACTGTGCCTGTTGTTAAGCCTGGATCTGAGCCAGTCACTAAGGCTCATGTTCCAGCAGAAACATTATTTGACCTGCCCTCCCCTTCCCTGAGTGATCAGTCTGATAGTAATGAGCCCATCGTGATACTGAAGCGTCCAGGTCCCATGCTGAGTCACTTGGAGTTCATCAATGAATGTGACGTTTCACCTCCTGGACTCTGGGACTGTCACGGTGGCAGTCACTGTGACAGCATTGCACTTCCTGATCATGTGACAGGGGAAATGACATCACTTCCTGATCATGTGACAAGGGAAATTACATCACTTCCTGATCATGTGACAGGGGAAATGAGACAGGCAGCATCTGTAATACTGGATTCAGAGTACAGAGATAACCTGAGACACAGGGAGGATGAGTATGAGACTGGTGACTGTGGTGACAAAGGACCACTGGCTGACAAGGAGGAAGAGGAAGTTGTTGAGAAGCTTCTAGAACAAGTGCCCGTCTCTAAATCACCATCTCAGACTACAACAGTATCAACAGCTGGATCTGATAACACCATTCCCCTACATGCATTTAACATTGGAGCTGAGCCCAAGGTAGAAGAGCCTGTCAGGGTAAATCTATCCCGTAGTGCTGTGTCCGTTAAAAATGTCATTAACGATGACAGCCCAACACCCAGTGCTGAGCAGCCAATCAGCAGCCGGCCTCGTAATGTAAACACAGAGGACAAACGGGGAGACAAGGGGAAGAGGAAGGACGAGATGAGACAAAATGAAACGGAAGTCGAAGACAAAAAGGGAGATCAGAATCTCTCTCATAAACGACAGGAAATGGAGGAGGATGACAAGCAGAAAGGAAAAGGGAATCGGACAAGTAAACAACAAGAGAGTAATGAGACTGATCTAACAACAGGACAGGAAATCGGAGGGACCAGATATCATTCAGAACAGAAACAGACAGAGTCACAAATATTGTCTGAGCTGGACCAGAGAGACGAGAACAGTGGAAGACCAGGCTCTGGCCTCATTTGGCCCCCCCTGGCTCCTCCGGGGTCGCCCCTGGCTCTTCCAGGGTCGTCTAAGGACGTGTTATGTTCCAGTGGAGACTGTAGCCATTTATCCTCTCCCTCTGTGTTAGAACAAAGTCTCTACCCCATGCTGCCTGTGCCAGCAACAGTACCAACAGAACCCTGCGCCAAGAGAGACTCCCCTGTACCTGATTTGACTGAAAATGCAGCTCTTATTCAATCAGATTCAGCGATTCTCCCAAAACTCTTTGCTCAGCAACAAGAAAGAGAACATGAAGATCGGCAAGAGAAGCCAGGATCCAGTCCAGGTTTAGAAACAGACAACGAACACACAGCGTTATTCACAACTTCACCACTGTTGCCGGGGGTAACGCAGGGAGCAGAGAGGACCCCGGGAGGTTTGCGTCAGGGAGAGAACAGGAAGTCAGGTGATGGCAACTATGTCACCAATGGAGGGAAAGGTGGAGGAATTTCCGGAGAGAAGGATGGAGAGAAAAGACCAGACACAGAGGAGGGCGAGGGGAAGAGGACTGTAGAGGACTATAGTTTCAACCGGGGTCATGAAGAAGTCGATATGCCATCTCATAGTCACCATGGTTTCATTTTCGACTGGGATAGTGGGGATGTTGAGAGAGACAACACCACGAGGACTGTCGGTAAAGTCCCTGTTGGTGGGGGAAAAAGACAGGACACAGATAAAAACCAAAACAACAGACCAGGAGAAGTCAACTTCCTGTCTGATTCAGACAAGGAGGCCAAACCTAACCCAGTCTCAGACCACCAGACCAAAGGTACTGTCCCTGTCAAACTGATCCCAGACCAGTTCACAGACCCTCCTGTCATAGTGGCTGACACTCACCCTGTTCAGGTCCAAATCGAAGCGTCTGTACAGGATTCAGAATACAAGGCAGTTGAGCCGTCCTCGGTTTATGACTTGGTCAAAGCCAGCAACATTACTGGAACTCAGGAGAGTCCTGGTCCCAACGACGACACTGATCCTGAGCCTCGTGTGGTCCAGAAGGCCTTCAGTACAACAACAACAACAACCACCACAGAAAGCCCCACAGCAGCACAACTAGCTGACCCAGAGAGAGAGGTCACAGAAAGCCCCACAGCAGCACAACTAGCTGACCCAGAGAGAGAGGTCACAGAAAGCCCCACAGCAACACAACTAGCTGACTCAGAGAGAGAGGTCACAGAAAGCCCCACAGCAGCACAACTAGCTGACCCAGAGAGAGAGGTCACAGAAAGCCCCACAGCAGCACAACTAGCTGACCCAGAGAGAGAGGTCACAGAAAGCCCCACAGCAACACAACTAGCTGACTCAGAGAGAGAGGTCACAGAAAGCCCCACAGCAGCACAACTAGCTGACCCAGAGAGAGAGGTCACAGAAAGCCCCACAGCAGCACAACTAGCTGACCCAGAGAGAGAGGTCACAGAAAGCCCCACAGCAACACAACTAGCTGACTCAGAGAGAGAGGTCACAGAAAGCCCCACAGCAGCACAACTAGCTGACCCAGAGAGAGAGGTCACAGAAAACCCCACAGCAGCACAACTAGCTGACCCAGAGAGAGAGGTCACAGAAAACCCCACAGCAGCACAACTAGCTGACTCAGAGGTCACAGAAAACCCCACAGCAGCACAACTAGCTGACCCAGAGGTCACAGAAAACCCCACAGCAGCACAACTAGCTGACTCAGAGGTCACAGAAAACCCCACAGCAGCACAACTAGCTGACCCAGAGGTCACAGAAAACCCCACAGCAGCACAACTAGCTGACCCAGAGGTCACAGAGGAGGATATTGAGGCCTTGAACAAGAAGAAAGAGAAAAGGATGAAAGACAGGAAACACAAGCAGAAGAAAAAGAAGGAAAAACAGACTGGTCCAGAACAGACTGGTCCTACCCCAGAACAGACTGGTCCAGAACAGACTGGTCCTACCCCAGAACAGACTGGTCCTACCCCAGAACAGACTGGTCCTACCCCAGAACAGACTGGTCCAGAACAGACTGGTCCTACCCCAGAACAGACTGGTCCAGAACAGACTGGTCCTACCCCAGAACAGACTGGTCCAGAACAGACTGGTCCTACCCCAGAACAGACTGGTCCTACCCCAGAACAGACTGGTCCAGAACAGACTGGTCCTACCCCAGAACAGACTGGTCCTACCCCAGAACAGACTGGTCCAGAACAGACTGGTCCAGAACAGACTGGTCCTACCCCAGAACAGACTGGTCCAGAACAGACTGGTCCTACCCCAGAACAGACTGGTCCTACCCCAGAACAGACTGGTCCAGAACAGACTGGTCCAGAACAGACTGGTCCTACCCCAGAACAGACTGGTCCAGAACAGACTGGTCCTACCCCAGAACAGACTGGTCCTACCCCAGAACAGACTGGTCCAGAACAGACTGGTCCTACCCCAGAACAGACTGGTCCAGAACAGACTGGTCCTACCCCAGAACAGACTGGTCCTACCCCAGAACAGACTGGTCCTATCCCAGAACGGACAGAGATGTCAGTTACTGTGTCTACCACAGAACAACAGACAGAACCACATACAGCACCACAGACAGAACCACAGACAGAACCACAGACAGAACAACATACAGAACCACGGACAGAGATGTCAGTTACTGGGTCTACCACAGAACAACAGACAGAACAACAGACAGAACCACAGACAGAACCACAGACAGAACCACAGACAGAACAACATACAGAACCACGGACAGAGATGTCAGTTACTGGGTCCACCACGGAACCACAGACAGGCTGGTTGGCTGCTCTCAGATCCCTCTCTCAGTCCGACCAACAGAACACAGTACAGAGAACTCCAGAACCCAGGTACTGCGTTCTGCACTGTACATAGAGTGTGTGTGTGTGTGTGTGTGTGTTTGTGTGTTTGTGTGTGTGTGTGTGTGTGTGTGTGTGTGTGTGTGTGTGTGTGTGTGTGTGTGTGTGTGTGTGTGTGTGTGTGTGTGTGTGTGTGTACGTGTGTGTGTGTGTGTGTGTGTGTGTGTACGTGTGTGTGTGTGTGTGTGTGTACGTGTGTGTGTGTGTGTGTGTGTGTGTGTGTGTGTGTATGTGTGTGTGTACATGTGTGCGTGTGTACGTGTGTGTGTGTGTACATGTGTGTACGTGTGTGTGTGTGTGTGTGTGTGTGTGTGTACGTGTGTGTGTGTGTACGTGTGTGTGTGTCCAGTGTGTGTGTGTGTGTGTGTGTGTGTACGTGTGTGTACGTGTGTGTGTGTTTGTGTGTGTGTCCAGTGTGTGTGTGTGTGTGTGTGTGTGTGTGTGTGTGTGTTGACTAGGAAGTGATTTTGTTTACGACTGTGTTGTTTTATGTTGTTACACAGCTGTTTTATTCCTAATTCTTGTTATCACGGTCCGTAACGCTCTTTCAAGCCCTCTGTAGGCTGAACGGCTTACTTTGAAATACAGATTGATGGGTTATAGCATCGGAAAGGCCAAGCCTGTTCATGTCTCATTATATATGATACGACTATAGTTACTGCTGTACATCACAGCCTGGGATGTTGAATCACGAGTGTTGTCGTGGAATCAGAGAGGACAGTAAAGAAAGCTTGTTTCTTTACAATATATAACTTATAATACAAGATGATGGGAAAAACATCCCCTTTCACATATCCCAGTCACCATTCAGTTGCATTACATAACTACAGAAACCCCCACCTACACACCCACACATATGTATTTATAACTATGGTGAGAGGCATTCTGGGCTTTTCCATAATGTCGCATGTGTTGGGGGTGTGATCTTGAAAACTTTTATCTTTCTGGTATTAAAAAAAAGAGAAAATGTCTACTGTCAAAATTAGCATATTTTATGGAAATGTTAAAAGAAGTGTGTGTTAAATTATAATTTTCTGTCAGTTTGATATTCAAATAATTTCTAGTAAGTGAATATCTCAGGAATAGTTGTCAGGACTGTCATATTTTTTTTATATAAGACCTAAATAAGAGCTATATTTTCTACCTACTGTCCCCATTGACTGTAATGTTTTCTCCTACTGTACCCATTGACTGTAATGTTTCTACCTACTGTCCCCATTGACTGTAATGTATTTCTCCTACTGTACCCATTGACTGTAATGTTTCTACCTACTGTCCCCATTGACTGTAATGTATTTCTCCTACTGTACCCATTGACTGTAATGTTTCTACCTACTGTCCCCATTGACTGTAATGTATTTCTCCTACTGTACCCATTGACTGTAATGTTTCCACCTACTGTACCCATTGACTGTAATGTTAATTTTTTCTACCTACTGTCCCCATTGACTGAAACCTAATGGTTTCTCCTACTGTACCCATTGACTGTAATGTATTTCTCCTACTGTACCCATTGACTGTAATGTTTCTACCTACTGTCCCCATTGACTGTAATGTATTTCTCCTACTGTACCCATTGACTGTAATGTTAATGTGTTTCACCTACTGTACCCATTGACTGTAATGTATTTCTCCTACTGTACCCATTGACTGTAATGTTTCTACCTACTGTCCCCATTGACTGTAATGTATTTCTCCTACTGTACCCATTGACTGTAATGTATTTCTCCTACTGTACCCATTGACTGTAATGTATTTCTCCTACTGTACCCATTGACTGTAATGTATTTCTCCTACTGTACCCATTGACTGTAATGTTTCCACCTACTGTACCCATTGACTGTAATGTTAATGTTTTCTACCTACTGTCCCCATTGACTGTAATGTTAATGTTTTCTACCTACTCTACCCATTGACTGTAATGTTAATGTTTCTACCTACTGTACCCATTGACTGTAATGTTTTCTCCTACTGTACCCATTGACTGTAATGTTTCCACCTACTGTACCCATTGACTGTAATGTTAATGTTTTCTACCTACTGTCCCCATTGACTGTAATGTTTTATCCTACTGTACCCATTGACTGCAATGTTAATGTTTTCTACCTACTGTCCCCATTGACTGTAATGTTAATGTTTTCTACCTACTGTCCCCATTAACTGTAATGTTAATGTTTTCTACCTACTGTACCCATTGACTGTAATGTTAATGTATTCTCCTACTGTACCCATTGACTGTAATGTATTTCTCCTACTGTCCCCATTGACTGTAATGTTAATGTGTTTCACCTACTGTACCCATTGACTGTAATGTATTTCCCCTACTGTACCCATTGACTGTAATGTTTCTACCTACTGTCCCCATTGACTGTAATGTTAATGTTTTCTACCTACTGTACCCATTGACTGTAATGTTTTCACCTACTGTACCCATTGACTGTAATGTTTCCACCTACTGTACCCATTGACTGTAATGTTAATGTTTCCACCTACTGTACCCATTGACTGTAATGTTAATGTTTTCTCCTACTGTACCCATTGACTGTAATGTATTTATCCTACTGTCCCCATTGACTGTAATGTTAATGTGTTTCACCTACTGTACCCATTGACTGTAATGTATTTCTCCTACTGTACCCATTGACTGTAATGTATTTCTCCTACTGTACCCATTGACTGTAATGTATTTCTCCTACTGTACCCATTGACTGTAATGTTTCCACCTACTGTACCCATTGACTGTAATGTTAATGTTTTCTACCTACTGTCCCCATTGACTGTAATGTTAATGTTTTCTACCTACTCTACCCATTGACTGTAATGTTAATGTTTCTACCTACTGTACCCATTGACTGTAATGTTTTCTCCTACTGTACCCATTGACTGTAATGTTTCCACCTACTGTACCCATTGACTGTAATGTTAATGTTTTCTACCTACTGTACCCATTGACTGTAATGTTATTGTATTCTCCTACTGTACCCATTGACTGTAATGTATTTCTCCTACTGTCCCCATTGACTGTAATGTTAATGTGTTTCACCTACTGTACCCATTGACTGTAATGTATTTCTCCTACTCTACCCATTGACTGTAATGTATTTCTCCTACTGTCCCCATTGACTGTAATGTTAATGTTTTCTACCTACTGTCCCCATTGACTGTAATGTTAATGTTTTCTCCTACTCTACCCATTGACTGTAATGTATTTCACCTACTGTACCCATGGACTGTAATGTTAATGTTTCCATATTTACTTCCTAATGACCACTACAGAGGACAATTTTTCCCTTACAAAAAAATATAAATAACACCAAAAAATAAATAATAATAATATTGGGATGATTTTTTTCATCCTAAAAATGTATGTTATGTAAAGAAATGTATATAAATCCCAAATTAATAAATCCCCCACACACACATTACCGACAGCGGAGATCATAAAAATAAAAATAAACGTTTTTAGAGTTAATTTAGTGCAATTCTACATGTTTTGCCATGGGGGTGTAGAGAAAATGCTGCAGTTTTAAAGCAAGTTTGCTGAAACTCTATTCATTTCGCCTCGGGGTGGAGAGGAAAATGCTGCAGTTTTACAGCTACAGGGCCTTCAGAAAGTGTTCATACCCTTTTACTTATTCCTCAGTTTGTTGTTTCAGCCTGAATTCAAAATTGTATAAATATACTGTATAGTGATATGCAGTGATTACTGCTGTGAGTCTTTCTGGGTAAGTCTCTAAGAGTAATTACAGCTGTGAGTCTTTCTGGGTAAGTCTCTAAGAGTAATTACAGCTGTGAGTCTTTCTGGGTAAGTCTCTAAGAGTAATTACAGCTGTGAGTCTTTCTGGGTAAGTCTCTAAGAGTAATTACAGCTGTGAGTCTTTCTGGGTAAGTCTCTAAGAGTAATTAAGCTGTAAGGGAATACCCCCCTGATTTGGACAAAAACAAATGGCGGAATATTGGCATTGGACAAACCATATACACGATGGCCAATACCACCCAATTTGGCGTTGATTCATGCAAAGTATATTGCAAATGCCATATGGCAATTGCCAATTGTAACACTTCAAAATTCCAAATTCCGGTGTGCGTTCCACCGGGGCTTTTCATATTGCAAATGGCACCCAAGTCAACATCCAAAAGCCAAATTTTGAAAAAATAATTTAAAAAAAACAAACTTAAAACCCCTTAAAGTGCTTTCTGGACCTTTTTTCGAAATTCTTTCGAGTTTTTTGTCAATTACACATGTGTAAGAGTATACTTTTGTCATCATATATATATATTTTTTAAGTACATGCGCATAAGGCATATGTTTTGTCCATTTGCAATATGATTTCATAGGATGTCAAAAGTCAAAAGTCAAAAATGTCAAAATTTGGTAAAAAACTTCACACATCCTTAAAAAAGTGCTTTCTGGACCTTTTTTCAAAATTCTTTCGATTTTTGTGTCAATTACACATGTATAAGAACTTTATCAACATACTTTAGTCATACTTTATTATCATATATATATTTTTTTACTTGTGCATAAGGCATATGTTTTCTCCATTTGGAATATGATGTCATAGGAAGTCAAAAGTCAAAGTCAAAAGTAACGATTTTCCTCCGTGTAACTGATGATCTAAAATGTGCAACAAACATTTTTTTATTTTTTTTGTTTATGTTTCCTTACTTTTTCAAAGTCACTGTGCATTTGCAATATGTTTTAATGGGCAGGTACCATCACGAATTTGTCATGCTCAAATTTCAAACTTTACTTTGCTCAAACTATACCTTTGTCAACTTGTATTACATATTTCTTTTTGTTTTACTTGTGCATAAGGCATATGTTTTCTCCATTTGCAATATGATGTCATAGGAAGTCAAAAGTCAAAGTCAAAAGTAAATATTTTCCTCCGTGCACCTGGTGATCTGAAATGTGCACCTGGTGACCTGAAATGTGCACCTGGTGATCTAAAATATGCAACTGGTAACCCAAAAAAAAAAATTTGGGATGTTTTTTTGTTTATGTTTCCTTACTTTTTCAAAGTCACTGTGCATTTGCAATATGTTTTAATGGGCAGGTACCATCACGAATTTGTCATGCTCAAAATTCAAACTTTACTTTGCTCAAACTATACCTTGGTCAACTTGTATTACATATTTCTTCTTGTTTTACTTGTGCATAAGGCATATGTTTTCTCCATTTGGAATATGATGTCATAGGAAGTCAAAAGTCAAAGTCAAAAGTAACGATTTTCCTCCGTGTAACTGATGATCTAAAATGTGCAACAAACATTTTTTTATTTTTTTTGTTTATGTTTCCTTACTTTTTCAAAGTCACTGTGCATTTGCAATATGTTTTAATGGGCAGGTACCATCACGAATTTGTCATGCTCAAAATTCAAACTTTACTTTGCTCAAACTATACCTTGGTCAACTTGTATTACATATTTCTTCTTGTTTTACTTGTGCATAAGGCATATGTTTTCTCCATTTGCAATATGATGTCATAGGAAGTCAAAAGTCAAAGTCAAAAGTAAATATTTTCCTCCGTGCACCTGGTGATCTGAAATGTGCACCTGGTGACCTGAAATGTGCACCTGGTGATCTAAAATATGCAACTGGTAACCCAAAAAACAATTTTTGGGATGTTTTTTTGTTTATGTTTCCTTACTTTTTCAAAGTCACTGTGCATTTGCAATATGATTTAATGGGCAGGTACCATCACGAATTTGTCATGCTCAAAATTCAAGCTTGTGATCTAAAATATGCAGCTGGTTACCCAAAATGTTTTGGGATGTTTTTTTGTTTATGTTTCCTTACTTTTTCAAAGTCACTGTGCATTTGCAATATGTTTCAATGGGCAGGTACCATCACGAATTTGTCATGCTATAAATTCAAGCTTTACTTTGCTCAAACTATACCTTTGTCATCTTGTGATCTAAAATATGCAACTGGTTACCTAAAACATTTGTTGATGTTTTTTTGTTTATGTTTCCTTACTTTTTCAAAGTCACTGTGCATTTGCAATATGTTTCAATGGGCAGGTACCATCACGAATTTGTCATGCTCAAAATTTTTTAGATGTATTTTTTTTTGTTTCTTACTTTTTCAAAGTCACTGTGCATTTGCAATATGTTTTAATGGGCAGGTACCATCACGAATTTGTTTATGTTTCCTTACTTTTTCAAAGTCACTGTGCATTTGCAATATGTTTCAATGGGCAGGTACCATCACGAATTTGTCATGCTCAAAATTTTTTAGATGTATTTTTTTTTGTTTCTTACTTTTTCAAAGTCACTGTGCATTTGCAATGTGTTTTAAAGGGCAGGTACCATCACAAATTTGTCATGCTCAAAATTCAAGCTTTACTCTGCTCAAACTATACCTTTGTCATCTTGTGATCTAAAATATGCAACTGGTTACCCAAAAAAATTGTTGATGTTTTTTTGTTTATGTTTCCTTACTTTTTCAAAGTCACTGTGCATTTGCAATATGTTTCAATGGGCAGGTACCATCACGAATTTGTCATGCTCAAAATTTTTTAGATGTATTTTTTTTGTTTCCTTACTTTTTCAAAGTCACTGTGCATTTGCAATATGTTTTAATGGGCAGGTACCATCACGAATTTGTCATGCTATAAAAATCCTGCAGGAATGTGAAATTGACTGGCCCGATGAACTCGGGATGGCTTTGCAGTGATTCTGGGTCATCTCAATCGCTCGTTTGGGTTGATTTCAGAATGTCGCTTTTGGTGATGTTTTTTCACTATAGAATCATATTGCAAATGTACAAGAGTCAAGTGGACAAGAGTCCATCAGTCAATTAGATATCATTCTGACCACCAAACTGATACAAACTGACACCAAACCCACTTTTTCCAACTCGTTTAGTAGCCAACTATTACATACTTCAGAGCTGGCCCAAAATTCACAACGCCTTCGGTACAAACCATAAAAAAACATAAAACACGTAGTTACGTTCTAGCTGCGGGTCCATTTCTTATGTTATGTGTTGGCCTAGCTGAGGCGACCCCGAATCCCAAGTTTCGGCTCGATAGGTAATTTGGTGTCCGAGAAAAACCCTAATTGGTGCTGAAAATCCACTATTTTCCATGACTTGCTACGGGGTCCTTGAATGAGCTATCGGACAGAAACGTTGGGGTCTGTCTATATGGGCCGAGACGTTCGCAATGCACCTAGTCTTGCGACTCTGGGACATTTCTAAATGTCGTCATTTTCGTGATGCAAAAATGAATTGAAGTTATTGCAAATGTACGAGGCTGTTTCTCAGTCCGAGAACCTTCTAGAGCCACGTAACTCACCACGCACCATCTACGGGAGGTCTAGAACAGGTTTCTAAAGTTTCGGAACTCTAGGTCCGACGGTTCTTTTTTTAGCTCCAACAAAGCTAACTATTGCAGCCACTGTCTGTCTCTACGCACCCCAATACGTCCCTCCTTCCAAGTTGTGTTTTAGTGTGATTTTTTTTTCCTTTGAATTTTTTTGGGAAAAATGACTGATTTACAGTTCATGGGGGTTGCCTAATCACACATATGAAGTTTTGGAAAGATCAGACTTTTTTAACCCTTCGAAACAGCCCCTGAGACACCAATTATGGCACTTCCGGTTGGCACAGGAAGTTATAAATCAACACATATCCTCATTGGGGTATGCTGTTACAGAATCCTGAGTTTTAAGTCCTTACGTTAAGAATTGACTGATCTACACAGGGTTGAATGCACTATGTCTATCAAACTGCATGCAGTGTATGGGTAAACACTTTTAGGGGCATTTTAACCACTTCCGGTTGGTCCAGGAAGCTTAGAATCGACACAGGTAGACCTCATAGTGGCCTGATGGACTGGTACCGAAGACAGGTTCATACGGCATTCATAACCCACATAGGCCTCAGGTTGAAATTAGGGGTGCAGGCAATGTATTCCTATGGGGAGAGATGACACTGTAATCTGTGAGATCAAAAAACACTGTTTTACTGTTAAGGGTTAATGCCACACGGTCAAGGTTAGGCTTGTTGAGATCGGGAGGACCTTAGGAACATTCATGTGGTGGAATTTTTCTTCTCACCCTAACGGTTCTCTCACTGTCACTCAAAAGCAAATGACATTGTGGGGCAGGCTTCATTTTGGGCCTACTATTCTAATGGTCGCTGCGCCTAGACCGAGCGAGCTACGGTCAAGCGGGATATCTCGCTGAACTCGGTACGGCCTAGGGATTATGGTAATGCCATTTCCTGCTCTCTGTGTCTTTAAGCACCGCACTTTATCACTCCATCCTTCCTGTGTGTGTGTGAGGGAGCTTTTCTTTGACATCTGTTGGGATTAATGACTGATTTACAGTTCAGAAGGGTTACCTAGTCACACATATGAAGTTTTGGAGAGATGTGACTTTTTTAACCCTTCGAAACAGAGAGTGTGACCCAATTAAAGGCACTTCCGGTTGGCACAGGAAGCTATAAGTAAACACATGTCTTGATTGACATGGCCACTTACAGAATCCTGAGTTTTAAGTCTTTACGTTAAGAATTGACTGATCTACACAGGGTTGAATGCACTATGTCTATCAAACTGCAGGCAGTGTATGGGTAAACACTTTTAGGGGCATTTTAACCACTTCCGGTTGCTCCAGGAAGCTTAACCCATATAGTCTTCAGGTTGAATTTTGTGGTGCAGGCTATGTATTCCTATGGGGAGAGATGACACTGTAATCTGTGAGATCAAAAAACCCTGTTTTACTGTGAAGGGTTAATGCCACACGGTCAAGGTTAGGCTTGTTCAGATCGGGAGGACCTTAGGAACATTCATGTGGTGGAATTGTGCTTCTCACCCTAACGGTTCTCTCACTGCCACCCAAAATCAAATGACATTGTGATGCAGGCTTCATTTTGGGCCTTCTTTTTTTCAAGTTTGCTGCACTCAGAACGAGCTACGGTCAAGCGGGGCGTCTCCTTGAACTCGGCACAGTCTGGAGACTATGGTGATGCCATTTTTTGTGTTGATTTCAGAATGCCATTTTGGTGATGGTCCCTCTCCGTTTAAACATATTGCAAATGTACAAAAGTCAACTAGCAAGTCAGTGTCCATCAGTCAATTAGATGTCATTATGACACCAAACCCACTTTTTCCTACTCATTTAGATGCCAACTATCATATATGTCAGAGCAGTCCCATAATTCACAGCGCCTCTAGTTTAAAACATAATAAAAAGGTAAAACACATAGTTACGTTCTAGCTGCGGGTCCAGTTCGGACATTATGTGAAGTCCTATGTGAGGCGACCCCGAATCCCGAGTTTCGGCTCGATAGGTCATTTGGTGTCCGAGAAAAACCCTAATTGGTGCTGAAAATCCACTATTTTCCATGACTTGCTACGGGGTCCTTGAACGAGCTATCGGACAGAAACGTTGGGGTCCGTCTCTATGGGCCGAGCCGGTTTCAACGCACCTAGCCTTGCGTCTCTGAGACTTTTCTAAACGTCGTCATTTTCGTGATGCAAAAATGAATTGAAGTTATTGCAAATGTACGAGGCTGTTTCTCGGTCCGAGAACCGTCTAGAGCCACGTAACTCGCCACGCACCATGGCCCGGAGGTCTAGAACAGGTTTCTAAAGTTTCGGAACTCTAGGTCCGACCGTTCTTTTTTAGCTCCAACAAAGCTAACTATTGCAGCCACTGTCTGTCTCTACGCACCCCAATACGTCCCTCCATCCAAGTTGTGTTTTAGTGCAATTTTTTTTTCCTTTGATTTTTTTTGGGAAAAATGACTGATTTACAGTTCATGGGGGTTGCCTAATCACATATATGAAGTTTTGGACAGATCAGACTTTTTTAACCCTTCGAAACAGCCCCTGAGACACCAATTATGGCACTTCCGGTTGGCACAGGAAGTTATAAATCAACACATATCCTCATTGGGGTATGCTGTTACAGAATCCTGAGTTTTAAGTCCTTACGTTAAGAATTGACTGATCTACACAGGGTTGAATGCACTATGTCTATCAAACTGCATGCAGTGTATGGGTAAACACTTTTAGGGGCATTTTAACCACTTCCGGTTGGTCCAGGAAGCTTAGAATCGACACAGGTAGACCTCATAGTGGCCTGATGGACTGGTACCGAAGACAGGTTCATACGGCATTCATAACCCACATAGGCCTCAGGTTGAAATTAGGGGTGCAGGCAATGTATTCCTATGGGGAGAGATGACACTGTAATCTGTGAGATCAAAAAACACTGTTTTACTGTTAAGGGTTAATGCCACACGGTCAAGGTTAGGCTTGTTGAGATCGGGAGGACCTTAGGAACATTCATGTGGTGGAATTTTTCTTCTCACCCTAACGGTTCTCTCACTGTCACTCAAAAGCAAATGACATTGTGGGGCAGGCTTCATTTTGGGCCTACTATTCTAATGGTCGGTTATTGTGTTATTTCAGAAAATCATAGAAAATCACAGAAATTTCGCAGAGCTCCGCAGCACACTTTAAAAAGATTCGTATGAACACCCTGCAACTGGATCTGTAACCGTTGAAAAAAAAAATGCCTATTTGTGACCCTCACCAATTTGTCATTGTTCCGTTTCTCTTAAATGACGATAGATAAATGGCTGGTTCTTTTTTTATTGACACCGGAGGCTCCTTGGCTTTGACCTGAAGTGGAAAAATAATTGCTCTACTTCCATTTTAAGCCTTTAATCCCAGAAAAATGTCCGTAACTCAAAAACCGTCGAGGCCTAGACGCCATCCCGTTCGGGGCCAACTGCCCGTTACGCCAACCCTACGCTCGCCAAGTTTCGGCTTCGAAATATTTTCAGTTTTTGAGATAAGGCCCCGTCGCGATTCGTGATGTTTTGCCAAATTGCCATATGATTCCGTATGCCATCTGGTGGGAATGTCCGGGACGGCGGAAAAACGGTCCGAAACTTGTTTTTTTTTTTAAACGGAAACCGAACGTCCGACAAAGTTAATTCGATGACTTCCCGGTAGGTCCGGCCCTACCGCACGGCCCGACGCCGACCGCAAATTTTACAAACGATTTCGGACGTCCGGTAAGGGACCGTACATTTGCAATATGGACTTTCTCACTGATCATACACGAAATGCCGAAATGTTCCCTTATGTATGTGAGTCTTTCTGGGTAAGTCTCTAAGAGTAATTACAGCTGTGAGTCTTTCTGGGTAAGTCTCTAAGAGTAATTACAGCTGTGAGTCTTTCTGGGTAAGTCTCTAAGAGTAATTACAGCTGTGAGTCTTTCTGGGTAAGTCTCTAAGAGTAATTACAGCTGTGAGTCTTTCTGGGTAAGTCTCTAAGAGTAATTACAGCTGTGAGTCTTTCTGGGTAAGTCTCTAAGAGTAATTACAGCTGTGAGTCTTTCTGGGTAAGTCTCTCAGAGTAATTACAGCTGTGAGTCTTTCTGGGTAAGTCTCTAAGAGTAATTACAGCTGTGAGTCTTTCTGGGTAAGTCTCTAAGAGTAATTACAGCTGTGAGTCTTTCTGGGTAAGTCTCTAAGAGTAATTACAGCTGTGAGTCTTTCTGGGTAAGTCTCTAAGAGTAATTACAGCTGTGAGTCTTTCTGGGTAAGTCTCTCAGAGTAATTACAGCTGTGAGTCTTTCTGGGTAAGTCTCTAAGAGTAATTACAGCTGTGAGTCTTTCTGGGTAAGTCTCTAAGAGTAATTACAGCTGTGAGTCTTTCTGGGTAAGTCTCTCAGAGTAATTACAGCTGTGAGTCTTTCTGGGTAAGTCTCTAAGAGCTTTCCACACCTGGATTGTATAATATTTGCACATTAATATAAAAAAAATACTTTGAGCTCTGTCAAGTTGGTGATCGATCGCTAGACAACCATTTTCAAGTCTTGCCGTTGATTTTCAAGCTGGTTTAAGTCAAAGGTGGAGCTTGGCCACTCAGGAACATTCAATGTCATCTTGCGTTTTAGGTTATTGTCCTGCTGAAAGGTGAATTTCTCTCCCAGTGTCTGTTGGAAAGCAGACCGAACCAGGTTTTCCTCTAGGATTTTGTCTGTGCTTAGCTCTATTCTGTTTATTTTTATCCTAAAAAACTCCTTGGTCTTTGCCGGTGACAAGCATACTCATAACATGATGCAGCCATCACCATGATTGAAATATGAAGAGTGGTACTCAGTGATGTGTTGTGTTGAATTTGCTCCAAACATAATGATTTGTATCAGGACATGAAGTTAATTTCTTTGCCACAATGTTTCCTTCATTTCACTCTGTCGTTTAGGTTAGTATTGTGGAGTAACTACAATGTTGATCCATCCTCAGTTTTCTCCAATCACAGCCATTAAACTCTGTAACTGTTTTAAAGTCACCATTGGCCTCATGGTGAAATCCCTGAGCGGTTTCCTTCCTCTCCGGCAACTTAGTTAGGAAGGACACCTGTATATTTGTAGTGATGCACTATACAAACTGTATTTAATAACTTCACTGTGCTCAATGGGATATTCAATGTCTGCTTTTTTTGTAGATGTTTACCCATCTACCAATCTTTGGGAGGCATTGGGAAACATCCCTGGTGTTTGTGATTGAATCCATGTCTGAAATTCACTGCTCGACCTGAGGGACCTTACAGACAATTGTATGTGTGGGGTACAGAGATGAGGTAGTCATTAAAAAAATAATGTTAAAGTGAGCCCATGGTACTTACTATGTGACTTGTTACGCAAATGTTTACTTCTGAACGTACTCAGGCCGTAACAAAAGGGGTTGAATACTTATTGACATTTCAGCTTCTCATTTTTTTTCTAAAAACATAATTCCAAGCATTTGTAAAAACACCTTGACATTATTGTGTATTGTGTCAGTGACACAACATCTCATGTAAACAACATGTGGAGTAAGTCATACAGTACAGTATGAATACTTTATGTAATTTCCATTTGGTGGAGAGAGAAATGTTTGCAGTTTTTTAAATATGATATCTGAGAGAGACTGACGAACAAAATCAACGGGGGCTCCCCGTGGCAGGTAATACGACCACGATAACACGTTTAGATAACCGGACACTAACTGAAGTAAACTTTGGGCGACATCTTGTTGTTTCACTAAACAAATTTAGCAATAATAAAATAAAAAAGATCTGACGTGGGCTAAATGACTGACAGAACAACAGATGGTGCACAACCACAACCAGGAATGGTCTTCTCCTGTCCTGGATTACACCTTGTGTATTCTACTATTCTACCTAGCAACAGTAAGCTGAGACCATGACTGAGAAAGGGGGGCCACCAGTTGCTCATCCCTGATAAAGGAATAGGATGCCATAGTAGCCTCACTAGATAGCGTGTAAAGTGAATATGAATGTAAACAACAGAGCATGACTCTGTAGTGACTGACGGCGCCTTGGTGGTCAGATGGTATCCAATGGGCCCTGGTCAAAAGTAGTGCACTACATACGGAATAGGTTGCAATTTGGGATTCAGCCTCTGTGATTGAATTATAATGGAGGTCAATGGAGAGAACTGTAGTTCTATTATATCCAATGGGTTTACATCAGTAGTGACATCAGTAGTGACATCAGTAGGGACGTCTCCCCTGTCCTCTGGGACTACAATAAGGCAATTCTCACAGGGGAGAATGCAGCCGTTGTTGCTTCACTTTTGGAAACAACAACAAACACACATACACACACACACACACACACACACACACACACACACGCACACACACACAAGTGCATACACACACACAAGTGCATACACACACACACACGCGCGCGCGCACACACGCACGCACGCACGCACGCACGCACGCACGCACGCACGCACGCACGCACGCACGCACGCACGCACGCACGCACGCACGCACGCACGCACGCACGCACGCACGCACGCACGCACGCACGCACGCACGCACGCACGCACGCACGCACGCACGCACGCACGCACGCACGCACGCACGCACACACACACACACACACACACACACACACACACACACACACACACACACACACACACACACACACACACACACACACACACACACACACACACACACACACACACACACACACACACACACACACACACACACACACATAGAACATTTACATGTACACTACCGTTGCAAATTTTGGGGAACTGGCAGCTTCATTAAATAGTACCTACAAAACACCAGTCTCAACGTCAACAGTGAAGAGGTGACTCCGGGATGCTGGACTTCTAGGCAGAGATGCAGAGAAAAAGCCATATAAAACAATAAAAAGAAAAGATTAAGATGGGCAAAATAACACAGACACTGGACAGAGGAACTCTGCCTAGAAGGCCAACATCCCAGAGTCACCTCTTCACTGTTGACGTTGAGACTGGTGTTTTGCAGGTACTATTTAATGAAGCTGACAATTGAGGACTTGTGAGGCGTCTGTTTCTCAAACTAGACACTCTAATGTACATGTCCTCTTGCTCAGTTGTGCACCGGGGCCTCCCACTCCTCTTTCTATTCTGGTTAGAGACAGTTTGCGCTGTTCTGTGAAGGGAGTAAGTAGTACACAGCGTTGTACGAGATCCTCAGTTACTTGGCAATTTCTCACATGGAATAGCCTTCATTTCTCAGAACAAGAATAGACTGACGAGTTTCAGAAGACAGTACAGGACATTTTGAGCCTGTAATCAAACCCACAAATGCTGATGCTCCAAATACTCAACTAGTCTACAGAAGGCCAGATTTATTGCTTCTTTAATCAGAACAACAGTTTTCAGCTAACATAATTGCAAAATGGTTTTCTAATGATCAATTAGCCTTTTAAAATGATAAACTTGGATTAGCTAACACAACGTGCCATTGGAACACAGGAGTGATGGTTGCTGATAATGGGCCTCTGTACTCCTATGTAGATATTCCATAAAAAAATATGCCGTTTCCAGCTACAATAGTCATTTACAACATTAACAATGTCTACACTGTATTTCTGATCAATTTGATGCTATTTTAATGGAACAAAAAATGTGCTTTTCTTTCAAAAACAAGGACATTTCTAAGTGACCCCAAACTTTTGAACGGTATATCTAATCTATATATTTTCCGTATATGACAACACTATTACCTCTCTCTTATTTTAAACCCTCTGCTACTTTTCAGACCCTTCCAGCCTCTGGAGCCTTTGGAGTCTCCTGTAGCAGAGTTGCATACCCTCTCTGAAGAGACAGCCACCCCTCTGGGCCAGAGAGAAGACACACTAGTGAAGGAAGAGGAGCTACCAGGACAGGAGCTACGAGGACAGGAGCTACCAGGACAGGAGCTACCAGGACAGGAGCTACCAGGACAGGAGAAGACCATTCCTCTACCAGGACAGGAGAAGACCATTCCTCCACCACAACAGGACAGTGGGTGAGTTCACAGACCCATGTTTAACATCATAGCTCTTCAGATATGTCTTTCTTCCCTTTCCTTTTCAGGTTGATGAAACCTTTGTCTAATGGGCAGCAGCTACAGCAATTAGGGTGTGTCTGTCTGTCTGTCTGTCTGTCTGTCCGTCCGTCCGTCCGTCCGTCCGTCTGTCTCATTGTAATGATGTACAAATAGTTGAGTATGAAAGGGAAGATAAATCAACACAAATATGGGTTGTATTTACAATGGTGTTTGTTCTTCACTGGTTGCCCTTTTCTCATGGCAACAGGTCACATATCTTGCTGCTGTGATGGTACACTGTGGTATTTCACCCAGTAGATATGGGAGTTTATCACGATTGGATTTGTTTTCAAATTCTTTGTTGGTCTGTGTAATCTGAGGGAAATATGTCTCTCTAATATGGTCATACATTTGGCAGGAGGTTAGGAAGTGCAGCTCAGTTTCCACCTCATTTTGTGGGAAATGTGAACATAGCCTGTCTTCTCTTGAGAGCCATGTCTGCCTACGGCGGCCTCTCTCAATAGCAAGGCCATGCTCACTGAGTCTGTACATAGTCGAAGCTTTGGGTCAGTCACAGTGGTCAGGTATCCAGTTCGCTCTGTTTTTTTGTTAATTCTTTCCAATGTATCAAGTAATTATCTTTTTGTTTTCTCATGAATTTGTTGGGTCTAATTGTGTTGCTGTCCTGGGGCTCTGTGGGGTGTGTTTGTGTTTGTGAACAGAGGCCCAGGACCAGTTTGCTTAGGGGACTCTTCTCCAGGTTCATCTCTCTGTAGGTGATGGTTTTGTTATGGAAAGTTTGGAAATCGTTTCCTTTTAGGTCTTTTCTGGATATTGATATTGTCCTAATTAATGATTATTATTAATAATGCATGCATCATTTTGTGTTTTACGTTGTACACTGAGGATGTTTTGGGGGTCTCAATTTGGTGTTTTTCCCATTTTGTGGATTGTAGATCATCAGCAAACAGTAGACATTTGACTTCAGATTCTAGTAGGATGAGGACGGGTGCTGCAGACTGTTCTACTGCCCTCGCCAATTCATTTATATATATGCAGTGCATTGCGAAAGTATTCGGCCCCCTTGAACTTTGTCAAGGTCAACATTGGATCATTCAGAGATCCTCACTGAACTTCTGGAGAGAGTTTGCTGCACTGAAAGTAAAGGGGCTGAATAATTTTGCACGCCCAATTTATCAGTTTTTGATTTGTTAAAAAAGTTTGAAATATCCAATAAATGTCGTTCCACTTCATGATTGTGTCCCACTTGTTGTTGATTCTTCACAAAAAAATACAGTTTTATATCTTTATGTTTGAAGCCTGAAATGTGGCAAAAGGTCGCAAAGTTCAAGGGGGCCGAATACTTTCGCAAGGCACTGTATGTATGTATATTGAAGAACGTGGGTGTCACGACTTCCGAAGGTGGCTCCTCTTCCTGTTTGGGCGGTGCTCGGTGGTCGTAGTCGCTGGTCTATTAACAGTGTTAATATAGCGCCGTAGCAAGGTGGCTCCTCTTCCTGTTTGGGCGGCGCTCGGTGGTCGTAGTCGCTGGTCTATTAACAGTGTTAATGTAGCGCCGTACCAAGGTGGCTCCTCTTCCTGTTTGGGCGGCGCTCGGTGGTCGTAGTCGCTGGTCTATTAACAGTGTTAATGTAGCGCCGTACCAAGGTGGCTCCTCTTCCTGTTTGGGCGGCGCTCGGTGGTCGTAGTCGCTGGTCTATTAACAGTGTTAATGTAGCACCGTACCAAGGTGGCTCCTCTTCCTGTTTGGGCGGTGCTCGGTGGTCGTAGTCGCTGGTCTATTAACAGTGTTAATGTAGCACCGTACCAAGGTGGCTCCTCTTCCTGTTTGGGCGGCGCTCGGTGGTCGTAGTCGCTGGTCTATTAACAGTGTTAATGTAGCACCGTACCAAGGTGGCTCCTCTTCCTGTTTGGGCGGTGCTCGTGGTCATAGTCGCTGGTCTATTAACAGTGTTAATGTAGCGCCGTACCAAGGTGGCTCCTCTTCCTGTTTGGGCGGCGCTCGGTGGTCGTAGTCGCTGGTCTATTAACAGTGTTAATGTAGCGCCGTACCAAGGTGGCTCCTCTTCCTGTTTGGGCGGCGCTCGGTGGTCGTAGTCGCTGGTCTATTAACAGTGTTAATGTAGCACCGTACCAAGGTGGCTCCTCTTCCTATTTGGGCGGCGCTCGGTGGTCGTAGTCGCTGGTCTATTAACAGTGTTAATGTAGCACCGTACCAAGGTGGCTCCTCTTCCTGTTTGGGCGGCGCTCGGTGGTCGTAGTCGCTGGTCTATTAACAGTGTTAATGTAGCGCCGTACCAAGGTGGCTCCTCTTCCTGTTTGGGCGGCGCTCGGTGGTCGTAGTCGCTGGTCTATTAACAGTGTTAATGTAGCGCCGTACCAAGGTGGCTCCTCTTCCTGTTTGGGCGGCGCTCGGTGGTCGTAGTCGCTGGTCTATTAACAGTGTTAATGTAGCGCCGTACCAAGGTGGCTCCTCTTCCTGTTTGGGCGGCGCTCGGTGGTCGTAGTCGCTGGTCTATTAACAGTGTTAATGTAGCGCCGTACCAAGGTGGCTCCTCTTCCTGTTTGGGCGGCGCTCGGTGGTCGTAGTCGCTGGTCTATTAACAGTGTTAATGTAGCGCCGTACCAAGGTGGCTCCTCTTCCTGTTTGGGCGGCGCTCGGTGGTCGTAGTCGCTGGTCTATTAACAGTGTTAATGTAGCGCCGTACCAAGGTGGCTCCTCTTCCTGTTTGGGCGGCGCTCGGTGGTCGTAGTCGCTGGTCTATTAACAGTGTTAATGTAGCACCGTACCAAGGTGGCTCCTCTTCCTGTTTGGGCGGCGCTCGGTGGTCGTAGTCGCTGGTCTATTAACAGTGTTAATGTAGCGCCGTACCAAGGTGGCTCCTCTTCCTGTTTGGGCGGCGCTCGGTGGTCGTAGTCGCTGGTCTATTAACAGTGTTAATGTAGCACCGTACCAAGGTGGCTCCTCTTCCTGTTTGGGCGGTGCTCGGTGGTCGTAGTCGCTGGTCTATTAACAGTGTTAATGTAGCGCCGTACCAAGGTGGCTCCTCTTCCTGTTTGGGCGGTGCTCGGTGGTCGTAGTCGCTGGTCTATTAACAGTGTTAATGTAGCGCCGTACCAAGGTGGCTCCTCTTCCTGTTTGGGCGGTGCTCGGTGGTCGTAGTCGCTGGTCTATTAACAGTGTTAATGTAGCGCCGTACCAAGGTGGCTCCTCTTCCTGTTTGGGCGGCGCTCGGTGGTCGTAGTCGCTGGTCTATTAACAGTGTTAATGTAGCACCGTACCAAGGTGGCTCCTCTTCCTGTTTGGGCGGTGCTCGGTGGTCGTAGTCGCTGGTCTATTAACAGTGTTAATGTAGCACCGTACCAAGGTGGCTCCTCTTCCTGTTTGGGCGGTGCTCGGTGGTCGTAGTCGCTGGTCTATTAACAGTGTTAATGTAGCACCGTACCAAGGTGGCTCCTCTTCCTGTTTGGGCGGCGCTCGGTGGTCGTAGTCGCTGGTCTATTAACAGTGTTAATGTAGCACCGTACCAAGGTGGCTCCTCTTCCTGTTTGGGCGGCGCTCGGTGGTCGAAGTCGCTGGTCTATTAACAGTGTTAATGTAGCACCGTACCAAGGTGGCTCCTCTTCCTGTTTGGGCGGCGCTCGGTGGTCGTAGTCGCTGGTCTATTAACAGTGTTAATGTAGCACCGTACCAAGGTGGCTCCTCTTCCTGTTTGGGCGGTGCTCGGTGGTCGTAGTCGCTGGTCTATTAACAGTGTTAATGTAGCGCCGTACCAAGGTGGCTCCTCTTCCTGTTTGGGCGGCGCTCGGTGGTCGTAGTCGCTGGTCTATTAACAGTGTTAATGTAGCACCGTACCAAGGTGGCTCCTCTTCCTGTTTGGGCGGCGCTCGGTGGTCGTAGTCGCTGGTCTATTAACAGTGTTAATGTAGCACCGTACCAAGGTGGCTCCTCTTCCTGTTTGGGCGGCGCTCGGTGGTCGTAGTCGCTGGTCTATTAACAGTGTTAATGTAGCACCGTACCAAGGTGGCTCCTCTTCCTGTTTGGGCGGCGCTCGGTGGTCGTAGTCGCTGGTCTATTATCAGTGTTAATGTAGCGCCGTACCAAGGTGGCTCCTCTTCCTGTTTGGGCGGCGCTCGGTGGTCGTAGTCGCTGGTCTATTAACAGTGTTAATGTAGCGCCGTACCAAGGTGGCTCCTCTTCCTGTTTGGGCGGTGCTCGGTGGTCGTAGTCGCTGGTCTATTAACAGTGTTAATGTAGCGCCGTACCAAGGTGGCTCCTCTTCCTGTTTGGGCGGTGCTCGGTGGTCGTAGTCGCTGGTCTATTAACAGTGTTAATGTAGCGCCGTACCAAGGTGGCTCCTCTTCCTGTTTGGGCGGCGCTCGGTGGTCGTAGTCGCTGGTCTATTAACAGTGTTAATGTAGCACCGTACCAAGGTGGCTCCTCTTCCTGTTTGGGCGGCGCTCGGTGGTCGTAGTCGCTGGTCTATTAACAGTGTTAATGTAGCGCCGTACCAAGGTGGCTCCTCTTCCTGTTTGGGCGGTGCTCGGTGGTCGTAGTCGCTGGTCTATTAACAGTGTTAATGTAGCGCCGTACCAAGGTGGCTCCTCTTCCTGTTTGGGCGGCGCTCGGTGGTCGTAGTCGCTGGTCTATTAACAGTGTTAATGTAGCACCGTACCAAGGTGGCTCCTCTTCCTGTTTGGGCGGCGCTCGGTGGTCGTAGTCGCTGGTCTATTAACAGTGTTAATGTAGCACCGTACCAAGGTGGCTCCTCTTCCTGTTTGGGCGGTGCTCGGTGGTCGTAGTCGCTGGTCTATTAACAGTGTTAATGTAGCACCGTACCAAGGTGGCTCCTCTTCCTGTTTGGACGGTGCTCGGTGGTCGTAGTCGCTGGTCTATTAACAGTGTTAATGTAGCACCGTACCAAGGTGGCTCCTCTTCCTGTTTGGGCGGCGCTCGGTGGTCGTAGTCGCTGGTCTATTAACAGTGTTAATGTAGCACCGTACCAAGGTGGCTCCTCTTCCTGTTTGGGCGGCGCTCGGTGGTCGTAGTCGCTTGTCTATTAACAGTGTTAATGTAGCACCGTACCAAGGTGGCTCCTCTTCCTGTTTGGGCGGCGCTCGGTGGTCGTAGTCGCTGGTCTATTAACAGTGTTAATGTAGCACCGTACCAAGGTGGCTCCTCTTCCTGTTTGGGCGGCGCTCGGTGGTCGTAGTCGCTGGTCTATTAACAGTGTTAATGTAGCACCGTACCAAGGTGGCTCCTCTTCCTGTTTGGGCGGCGCTCGGTGGTCGTAGTCGCTTGTCTATTAACAGTGTTAATGTAGCACCGTACCAAGGTGGCTCCTCTTCCTGTTTGGGCGGCACTCGGTGGTCGTAGTCGCTGGTCTATTAACAGTGTTAATGTAGCACCGTACCAAGGTGGCTCCTCTTCCTGTTTGGGCAGCGCTCGGTGGTCGTAGTCGCTGGTCTATTAACAGTGTTAATGTAGCACCGTACCAAGGTGGCTCCTCTTCCTGTTTGGTCGGTGCTCGGTGGTCGTAGTCGCTGGTCTATTAACAGTGTTAATGTAGCACCGTACCAAGGTGGCTCCTCTTCCTGTTTGGGCGGTGCTCGGTGGTCGTAGTCGCTGGTCTATTAACAGTGTTAATGTAGCACCGTACCAAGGTGGCTCCTCTTCCTGTTTGGGCGGTGCTCGGTGGTCGTAGTCGCTGGTCTATTGACAGTGTTAATGTAGCACCGTACCAAGGTGGCTCCTCTTCCTGTTTGGGCGGCGCTCGGTGGTCGTAGTCGCTGGTCTATTAACAGTGTTAATGTAGCGCCGTACCAAGGTGGCTCCTCTTCCTGTTTGGGCGGCGCTCGGTGGTCGTAGTCGCTGGTCTATTAACAGTGTTAATGTAGCACCGTACCAAGGTGGCTCCTCTTCCTGTTTGGGCGGTGCTCGGTGGTCGTAGTCGCTGGTCTATTAACAGTGTTAATGTAGCACCGTACCAAGGTGGCTCCTCTTCCTGTTTGGGCGGCGCTCGGTGGTCGTAGTCGCTGGTCTATTAACAGTGTTAATGTAGCACCGTACCAAGGTGGCTCCTCTTCCTGTTTGGGCGGTGCTCGGTGGTCGTAGTCGCTGGTCTATTAACAGTGTTAATGTAGCACCGTACCAAGGTGGCTCCTCTTCCTGTTTGGGCGGCGCTCGGTGGTCGTAGTCGCTGGTCTATTAACAGTGTTAATGTAGCACCGTACCAAGGTGGCTCCTCTTCCTGTTTGGGCGGCGCTCGGTGGTCGTAGTCGCTGGTCTATTAACAGTGTTAATGTAGCGCCGCACCAAGGTGGCTCCTCTTCCTGTTTGGGCGGCGCTCGGTGGTCGTAGTCGCTGGTCTATTAACAGTGTTAATGTAGCGCCGTACCAAGGTGGCTCCTCTTCCTGTTTGGGCGGTGCTCGGTGGTCGTAGTCGCTGGTCTATTAACAGTGTTAATGTAGCGCCGTACCAAGGTGGCTCCTCTTCCTGTTTGGGCGGCGCTCGGTGGTCGTAGTCGCTGGTCTATTAACAGTGTTAATGTAGCACCGTACCAAGGTGGCTCCTCTTCCTGTTTGGGCGGTGCTCGGTGGTCGTAGTCGCTGGTCTATTAACAGTGTTAATGTAGCACCGTACCAAGGTGGCTCCTCTTCCTGTTTGGGCGGCGCTCGGTGGTCGTAGTCGCTGGTCTATTAACAGTGTTAATGTAGCACCGTACCAAGGTGGCTCCTCTTCCTGTTTGGGCGGTGCTCGGTGGTCGTAGTCGCTGGTCTATTAACAGTGTTAATGTAGCACCGTACCAAGGTGGCTCCTCTTCCTGTTTGGGCGGTGCTTGGTGGTCGTAGTCGCTGGTCTATTAACAGTGTTAATGTAGCACCGTACCAAGGTGGCTCCTCTTCCTGTTTGGGCGGTGCTTGGTGGTCGTAGTCGCTGGTCTATTAACAGTGTTAATGTAGCACCGTACCAAGGTGGCTCCTCTTCCTGTTTGGGCGGCGCTCGGTGGTCGTAGTCGCTGGTCTATTAACAGTGTTAATGTAGCGCCGTACCAAGGTGGCTCCTCTTCCTGTTTGGGCGGTGCTCGGTGGTCGTATTCGCTGGTCTATTAACAGTGTTAATGTAGCGCCGTACCAAGGTGGCTCCTCTTCCTGTTTGGGCGGTGCTCGGTGGTCGTAGTCGCTGGTCTATTAACAGTGTTAATGTAGCGCCGTACCAAGGTGGCTCCTCTTCCTGTTTGGGCGGTGCTCGGTGGTCGTATTCGCTGGTCTATTAACAGTGTTAATGTAGCGCCGTACCAAGGTGGCTCCTCTTCCTGTTTGGGCGGTGCTCGGTGGTCGTAGTCGCTGGTCTATTAACAGTGTTAATGTAGCACCGTACCAAGGTGGCTCCTCTTCCTGTTTGGGCGGTGCTCGGTGGTCGTAGTCGCTGGTCTATTAACAGTGTTAATGTAGCACCGTACCAAGGTGGCTCCTCTTCCTGTTTGGGCGGTGCTCGGTGGTCGTAGTCGCTGGTCTATTAACAGTGTTAATGTAGCACCGTACCAAGGGATAGTTCGTGTGGAAGATTAATTTACGTTCCCATTGTCATAATAGTCAGCAAAAAGTTTATTTTCCACGAGGAGATTATTTTTGTACTCTTTTTGTGCCTTCTCATTTTTACTTATTTTATTGTATTGACCTCTGAACAGCGGTTCAAAGGCCTCTCCGTTTGGGTGGGGATGAATATGTATGTGTGAAACTCTCCTGCCGTTGTTGGGCTCAAGGACACCTCTCACTTCACACCTCAGTGCTAATTGAAGTTGCAGTTAGATCTGTTCTGTCCTAGCCAGCTTGGTAGCCTTAATGTAGCATTCACTCCTTATAAAGTAAAATAGATTATTGTAATTTATTTTTTCTTCTTGGCTGTAAAGGTAGCTTCAGACTAAACATTACTCACTCAGTTCCAGGTTGGACAGTTTTTTCAGGTTTCTGTTGTGCTTCTTTTGCTGGTCGTTGGTTTGCCAGAGCATTTGCTTTATAGTCCTTGGGAATAATAATCTTTGGTAGTAGGAATCCTTTCTGGTAATTTGGAAGTTTTGATTTGGAGTGAAGGTTAAATCTATATTGTTGTAAGAACTGAAAAATTCAGGAGCTCATCTGCTCTCTCTCTCTCTCTCTCTCTCTCTCTCTCTCTGTCTCTCTGTCTCTCTCTCTCTCGCTCTCTTTTTCTCTCTCTCTTTCTCTCTCTCTCTCTCTCTCTCTCTCTCTCTCTCTCTCTCTCTCTCTCTCTCTCTCTCTCTTTCTCTCATACACTTAGTCAGAAGTTTACATACACTTAGGTTGGAGTCATTAAAACTCTTTTTTTAACCACTACACAAGTGTATTATTAACAAACTATCGTTTTGGCAAGTCAGTGAGGACATCTACTTTGTGCATCACAATTCCAGTGGGTCAGAAGTTTACATACACTAAGTTGACTGTGCCTTTAAACAGCTTGGAAAATTCCAGAAATTATGTCAGGCTTTAGAAAATTCTGATAGGCTAATTGACATAATTTGAGTTAGTTGGAGGTGTACCTGTGGATAAATTTCAAGGCCTACATTCAAACTCAGTGCCTCTGCTTGACATCATGGAAAAATCTAAATAAATCAGCCAAGACCTCAGAAAAAAATTGTAGACATCCACAAGTCTGGTTCATCCTTGGGAGCAATTTCCGAACGTCTGAAGGTACCACGTTCATCTGTACAAACAATAGTACGCAAGTATAAACACCATGGGACTGTGCAGCCGTCATACCGCTCAGGAAGGAGACGCGTTCTGTCTCCTAGAGATGAACGTACTTTGGTGCAAAAAGTGCAAATCAATCCCAGAACAACAACAAAGGACCTTGTGAAGATGCAGGAGAAAACAGGTACAAAAGCATCTATATCCACAGTAAAACGAATCCTATATCGACATAACCTAAAAGGCCACTCAACAAGGAAGAAGCCACTGCTCCAAAACCGCCATAAAAAAAAGCCAGACTACGGTTTGCAACTGCACATGGGGACACAGATTGGGACACAGATCATCAAGGTATTGGGTCTTCCAAATGGACAATGACCCCAAGCATACTTCCAAAGTTGTGGCAAAATGGCTAAAGGACAACAAAGTCAAGGTATTGGAGGTGCCATCACAAAGCCCTGACATCAATCCCATAGAAAAATGTGGGCAGAACTGAAAAGCGTGTGCGAGCAAGGAGGCCTACGAACCTGACTCAGTTACACCAGCTCTGTCAGCTCTGTCAGGAGGAATGGGCCAAAACTCACCCATCTTATTGTGGGAAGCTTGTGGAAGGCTACCCGAAACGTTTGCCCTAAGTTAAACAATTTAAAGGCAATGCTACCAAATACTAATTGAGTGTATATAAACTTCTGACCCACTGGGAATGTAATGAAAGAATTAAAAGCTGAAATAAATCATTCTCTCTACTATTATTCTGACATTTCACATTCTGAAAATAAAGTGGTGATCTTAACTGACCTAAGACAGGGATTTTTACTTGGATTAAATATTAGGAATTGTGAGAAACTGAGTTTAAATGTAGTCAGCTAAGGTTTATGTAAACTTCCGACTTCAACTGTAGCTACTGAGTGTTTTGTGTGTGTGTGTAAGAGAAAGAGAGAGAGAGAGAGAGAGAGAGAGAGAGAGAGAGTATGTGTTGAGTGTGTGTGTGTGTACTTAGTATGTGTGTGTGCGTATAGTATATAATATTATATTACAACCCCTGGCAGGTTGTCCTTGCTTTCAGTCCCTCTCTGGCTCTGTGAGTGGCTCTTAGCTGGAGCTGTGAACTGTGTGTGTGTTTTTGTGCGTGTGTGCATGTGTGCGTGTGTGCGTGTGTGTGTGTGCGTGCGTGTGTATCGGCGGGAGGAATTTGAGGCAGACGCTCAGCACAGCCCTGCTCATACAGACACTCAGAAGTCATTGGCTCACAGGGCCAGAGCAGACCGGGTTCAGAAGAAACACACGTGTGTTTGAGAAAGAAAGACAGAGAGAAGAGTAGGACTGTGCTGTGTACTATATCTGGTAGTTGGAGTGTGTCTACAGCTCTTCTCCAGTAGACTGGTTATTGGGTGACTTGAGGTGAGGTGAGTTTCTATTGCTCTACACGTTGTGTTGCTGTTAGAAGTGTTCTCTTTGCTGGCCTGTTTGTCATTCTGTGGTGTCTGTCTGTCTCTCTGTCTGTCTCTCTCTCTCTCTGTGTGTGTGTGTGTGTGGGGGGGGGGGGGGGGGGGGGGGGGGGGGGGGGCAGATGGCCTAGGGTAACTACCACCACGTTTTGATAAGAGGAAGAAGGGAAGGAAATAAGAGAGGTGTGGTGGAGGGAAAGACATAAGGGCATCTCTCTCTGTTTCTCTCTCCCTCTCTCTCTCTCTCTCTCTCTCTCTCTCTCTCTCTCTCTCTCTCTCTCTGTCTCTCTCTTTCTCTATCTATCTATCTATCTATCTCTATCTCTCTTTCTCTGTTTCCCTCTCTCTGTTTCTCTCTGTCTCTCTGTTTCTCTGTTTCTCTCTCTTTCTCTGTTTCTCCCTCTCTCTCTCTCTCTCTCTCTCTCTCTGTCTCTCTTTCTCTATTTCTCTCTCTCTCTCTGTTTCTCTCTCTATCTCTCTGTCTCTCTTTCTCTGTCTCACTCTCTTTGTTTCTCTCTGTCTCTCTCTCTGTCTTTCTGTGTCTCTCTCTCTCTGTCTTTCTGTGTGTCTCTCTCTGTCTCTCTCTCTGTCTTTCTGTGTCTCTATCTCTGTTTCTCTCAATTCAATTCAATTCAATTCAAGTGGCTTTATTGGCATGGGAAACATGTGTTAACATTGCCAAAGCAAGTGAGGTAGATAATATACAAAAGTGAAATAAACAATAAAAATTAACAGTAAACATTACACATACAGAAATTTCAAAACAATAAAGACATTACAAATGTCATATTATACATATATATATATACAGTGTTGTAACAATGTCCAAATGGTTAAAGAACACAAGGGAAAATAAATAAGCATGAATATGGGTTGTATTTACAATGGTGTTTGTTCTTCACTGGTTGCCCTTTTCTTGTGGCAACAGGTCACAAATCTTGCTGCTGTGATGGAACACTGTGGTATTTCACCCAGTAGATATGGGAGTTAATCAAAATTGGATTTGTTTTTCTAAATCTTTGTGGATCTGTGTAATCTGAGGGAAATACGAGTCTCCTCGACGTTATCCTCACAAATAATCCTGATAGGTATCAGTGTGGTGTTTTCTGTAATGACCTTAGTGATCACTGTTTTACAGCCTGTGTTTGTAACGGCTGCTCAGTGAAACGACCTGTCCTGATTTGTCATAGACATTTGCTAAAAAACTTTAATGAGTAAGCCTTCCTTCATGACCTGGCCTCTGTAAAATTGTATAGAATCAGCTTGATCCCCTCTGTCGAAGACTCTTGGACCTTCTTTTTTGATATTTTCAGTGGTATTGTTAACAAACACGCCCCCATAAAGAAAATGAGAATTAAAAACAGGTTCAGCCCCTGGTTCAACCGTGATCTGGCAGAGTTACTCCACCTCAAGAATTGCATTTGGCGAAAGGCTCGGGACACACATACTCAGGCTGACTGGCTCTCGTTCAGGCAAATGAGAAATAAGTTCACTCAGGCTATCCGGAAGGCCAAAGTTAGTTTTAAGGAGCAGTTCTCTCTCTGTGGGTCTAACCCCAAGAAGTTCTGGAAAACGATTAAAGACCTGGAGAATAAACCCTCCTTCTCACAGCTGCCCAAGTCCCTTAATGTTGATGATGTGGTTGTTACTGACAAGAAGGACATGTCTAAGCTCTTTAATCACCACTTCATTAAGTCAGGATTCCTATTTGACTCAGCCATGCCTCCTTGCCCATCCAACATTTCCTCATCTCCCACCCCTTCTAATGCGACTAGCCCTGATGCTTCTCCCTCTTTTTCCCCTGCCCTGCTACAAAGTTTCTCCCTGCAGGCAGTCACTGAGTCAGCTAACAGGGCTCCTTAAACTTGACCCCCAAAAATCTGGTTCAGATCAGTTTAGACCCTTTCTTCTTAAAGGTTGGAGTATATAGGACCACTTTAAGCAGCTTTATGGAAGAGTGGCTAGAAAACACGTTTGGTGTTTGCCAAAAGGCATGTAGGAAACTCCCCAAACATATGGAAAAAGGTACTCCGGTCAGATGAGACTAAAATTGAGCTTTTTTGGCCATCAAGGAAAATCTACTGCAGCCCTCACCCTCCACATACAACACCCGTTCTGCCAGTCACATTGTTTAATTTAGTTTTTATTTCACAAAAATCACCTTTATTTAACCACTTAGGCCAGTTGAAAACAAGTTCTCATTTACAACTGCGACCTGGCCAAGATGAAGCAAAGCAGTTCGACAAAAACAACACAGAGTTACACATAAACAAACGTACAGTCAATAACACAATAGAAAAATATATGTACAGTGTGTGCAAATGTAGTAAGAGTAGGGAGGTAAGGCAATAAATTGGCCATAGAGGTGAATTAATTACAATTTAGCATTAAGGAGTGATAGATGTGCAGATAATGATGTGCAAGTAGAGATACTGGTGTGCAAAAGATAAATAACAATATGGGGATGAAGTAGTTGTGGGTGTGCTATTTACAGACTGACTGTGTACAGGTATTGTGATTGGTAAGCTGCTCTGACAGCTGATGCTTAAATTTAGAAAGGGAGATGTGTCTCCAGTTTCAGTGATTTTTGCAATTCGTTCAAGTCATTGGCAGCATAGAACTGGAAGGAAAGGCGGCAAAAGGAGGTGTTGGCTTTGGGGATGAAAAATATACCTGCTGGAGCGCCTGCTACGGGTGGGTGTTGCTATGGTGACCAGTGAGCTGAGATAAGGCGGGGCTTTACCTAGCAAAGACTTATAGATGACCTGGAGCCAGTGGGTTTGGCGACAAATATGTAGTGAGGGCCAGCCAAGGAGAGCATACAGGTCGCAGTGGTGGGTGGTATATGGGGCTTTGGTGACAAAACGGATGGCACTGTGATAGACTACATCCAGTTTGTTGAGTAGAGTGTTGGAGGCTATTTTGTAAATTACATTGCCAAAGTCAAGGATAGGTAGGATAGTCAGTTTTACAAGGGTATGTTTGGCAGCATGAGTGAAGGATGCTTGTGTTTATACAGGACCTTCCGCCCTCACATACCGTCAACCAATCATGTTCAAGCTTCTAATTTTAAAAATGAATCTCTCCAGAAATAAGTATCTCATTGTTGCCGCCTGTTATAGACCCCCCTCAGCTCCCAGCTGTGGCCTGGACACCATATATGAATTGATTGCCCTACACAACTTCAGAGTTCGTTCTGTTAGGTGACCTAAACTGGGATATGCTTAACACCCCAGCAGTCCTACAATCTATGCTAGATGCCCTCAATCTCACACAAATTATAAAGGAAACAACCAGGTACAACCCTAAATCCGTAAACATGGGCACCCTCATAGACATCATCCTGACCAACTTGCCCTCCAAATACACCTCCGCTGTTTTCAATCAGGATCTCAGCGATCACTGCCTCATTGCCTGTATCCGCTATGGGTCGGTGGTCAAACAACCACCCCTCATCACTGTCAAACGCGCCCTGAAACACTTCTGCGAGCAGGCCTTTCTAATCGACCTGGCAGGGATATCCTGGAATGACATTGATCTCATCCTGTCAGGGGAGGATGCCTGGTTGTTCTTTAAAAGCGCCTTCCTCACCATCTTAAATAAGCCTGCCACTTTAAAAAGATGTAGAACTAAGAACAGATATAGCCCGTGGTTCACTCCAGACCTGACTGCCCTCGACCAGCACAAAAGCATCCTGTGGTGGACTGCAATAGCATCGTATAGTCCCCGCGATATGCAACTGTTCAGGGAAGTCAGGAACAAATACACACAGTCAGTCAGGAAAGCAAAGGCTAGCTTTTTCAAACGGAAATGTCTAACTCCAAAAAGTTTTAGGACACTGTAAAGTCCATGGAGAACAAGGGCACCTCCTCCCAGCTGCCCACTGCACTGAGGCTAGGTAACACGGTCACCACCTGTAAATCCATGATAATCGAACATTTCAATTAGCATTTCTCTACAGCTAGCCATGCTTTCCTCCTGGCTACCCCAACCCCGGGCAAAAGCTCCGCACCCCTCGCAGCTACTTGCCCGAGTCTCCCCAGCTTCTCCTTCACCCAAATCCAGATCGCAGATGTTCTGAAAGAGCTGCAAAACCTGGACCCATACAAATCAGCTGGCTAGACAATCTGGAGCCTCTCTTTCTAAAATTATCCGCCGCCATTGTTGCTACCCCTATTACCAGTCTGTTCAACCTCTCTTTCGTTTCGTCCGAGATCCCTAAAGATGGGAAAGCTGCCGCGGTAATCCCCCTCTTCAAAGGGGGTGACACTCTAGACCCAAACTGTTACGGACCTACATCCATCCTGCCCTGCCCTGCCCAGCCTCTAGACCCAAACTGTTACAGACCTATATCCATCCTGCCCTGCCTTTCTAAAGTCTTTGAAAGCCAAGTTAACACACAGATCACTGACCATTTCGAATCCTGTACCTTCTCCGCTTCTCCCTGTGCACCTCAGCCACACTCAAGGTACTAAACGACATCATAATCTCCATCGATAAAAGACAGTACTGTGCAGCCGTCTTCATCGACCTGGCCAAGGCTTTCGACTCTGTCATTCACCGTATCCTTATCGGCAGACTCAATAGCCTTGGTTTCTCAAATTACTGCCTCGCCTGGTTCACCAGCTACTTCGCAGACAGAGTTCAGTGTGTAAAATCAGAGGGCCTGTTGTCCGGACGTCTGGCAGTCTCTATGGGGTTACCACAGGGTTTAATTCTCGGGCCAACTCTTTTCTCTATATACATCAATGATGTTGCTGATGCTGCAGGTGATTCCTTGATCTACCTCTATGCAGACGACACCATTCTGTATACAGCTTGCCCTTCTTTGGACACTGTGTTAACAAACCTCCAAATGAGCTTCAATGCCATACAGCACTCCTTCTGTGGCCTCCAACTGCTGTTAAACGCTAACAAAACCAAATGCATGCTTTTCAACCGTTCGCTGCCCGCACCCGCCCGTCTAGCATCACCACTCCGGACGGTTCTGACCTAGAATACGTGGACAACTACAAATACCTAGGTGTCTGGCTAGACTGTAAACTCTCCTTCCAGACTCATATCAAACATATCCAATCCAAAATCAAATCTAGAATCGTATATTAATATTTCGCAACAAAGCTTCCTTCACTCACGGCGCCAAACTTACCCTAGTAAAACTGACTATCCTACCGATCCTCGACTTCGGCGATGTCATCTACAAAATAGCTTCCAATTGTTTTTATTTACTTTGCTGCTATTTTGCACACTAGTATCTCTACTTACACACCATCATCATCTGCTCATCTATCACTCCAGTGTTAAACTGCTAAATTGTAATTACTTCGCTACTGTGGCCTATTTATTGCCTTACCTCCTCATGACATTTGCACACACTGTAAATTTACTTTTTTTTCTATTGTGTTATTGTGTTGTGTTTGTTGTTTCTGTCACACTGCTTTGCTTTATTCTTGGTCAGGTCGCAGTTGTAAATGAGAACGTGTTCTCAACTAGCCTACCTGGTTAAATAAAGGTGTTCTCAACTAGCCTACCTGGTTAAACGGTAAACTGGTTAACGGTAGTTGTGTATGGTAGAATAAGGTAGTTTTGTATGGTAGAATACGGTAGTTGTGTAGGGTAGAATATGGTAGTTGTGTATGGTAGAATACGGTAGTTGTGTATGGTAGAATACGGTAGTTGTGTAGGGTAGAATACGGTAGTTGTGTATGGTAGAATACGGTAGTTGTGTATGGTAGAATATGGTAGTTGTGTAGGGTAGAATACGGTAGTTGTGTATGGTAGAATACGGTAGTTGTGTATGGTAGAATACGGTAGTTGTGTAGGGTAGAATACGGTAGTTGTGTATGGTAGAATACGGTAGTTGTGTAGGATAGAATACGGTAGTTGTGTAGGGTAGAATACGGTAGTTGTGTAGGGTAGAATACGGTAGTTGTGTAGGGTAGATTACAGTAGTTGTGTAGGGTAGAATACGGTAGTTGTGTATGGTAGAATATGGCTGTTGTGTATGGTAGAATATGGTTGCTGTGTAGGGTAGAATACGGTAGTTGTGTAGGGTAGAATACAGTAGTTGTGTAGGGTAGAATACAGTAGTTGTGTAGGGTAGAATACGGTAGTTGTGTATGGTAGAATTTGGTTGTTGTGTATGGTAGAATATGGTTGTTGTGTAGGGTAGAATACGGTAGTTGTGTATGGTAGAATAAGGTAGTTGTGTATGGTAGAATACGATAGTTGTGTAGGGTAGAATACGGTAGTTGTGTATGGTAGAATACGGTAGTTGTGTATGGTAGAATACGGTAGTTGTGTAGGGTAGAATACAGTAGTTGTGTATGGTAGAATAAGGTAGTTGTGTATGGTAGAATACGGTAGTTGTGTATGGTAGAATATGGTAGTTGTGTATGGTAGAATACGGTAGTTGTGTAGGGTAGAATACAGTAGTTGTGTATGGTAGAATACGGTAGTTGTGTATGGTAGAATACGGTAGTTGTGTAGCGTAGAATACGGTAGTTGTGTAGGGTAGAATACGGTAGTTGTGTATGGTAGAATTCGGTAGTTGTGTATGGTAGAATACGGTAGTTGTGTAGGGTAGAATACAGTAGTTGTGTATGGTAGAATACAGTAGTTGTGTATGGTAGAATACGGTAGTTGTGTATGGTAGAATACAGTAGTTGTGTAGGGTAGAATACGGTAGTTGTGTATGGTAGAATACGGTAGTTGTGTATGGTAGAATACGGTAGTTGTGTAGGGTAGAATACTCAGTGTCCTCAGCCAGCTTGTGTTGCCTTGTGTCCTCAGCCAGCTTGTGTTGCCTTGTGTCCTCAGCTAGCTTGTGCTGCCTTGTGTCCTCAGCCAGCTTGTGTTGCCTTGTGTCCTCAGCCAGCTTGTGTTGCCTTGTGTCCTCAGCCAGCTTGTGTTGCCTTGTGTCCTCAGCCAGCTTGTGTTGCCTTCTGTCCTCAGCCAGCTTGTGTTGCCTTGTGTCCTCAGTCAGCTCCACTGTGTTGCATTGTGTCCTCAGCCAGCTTGTGTTGCCTTGTGTCCTCAGCCAGCTCCACTGTGTTGCATTGTGTCCTCAGCCAGCTCCACTGTGTGCATTGTGTCCTCAGCCAGCTCCACTGTGTTGCCTTGTGTCTTCAGCCAGCTCCACTGTGTTGCATTGTGTCCTCAGCCAGCTCCACTGTGTTGCCTTGTGTCTTCAGCCAGCTCCACTGTGTTGCATTGTGTCCTCAGCCAGCTTGTGTTGCCTTGTGTCCTCAGCCAGCTCCACTGTGTTGCATTGTGTCCTCAGCCAGCTCCACTGTGTTGCAATGTGTCCTCAGCCAGCTCCACTGTATTGCATTGTGTCCTCAGCCAGCTCCACTGTGTTGCAATGTGTCCTCAGCCAGCTTGTGTTGCCTTGTGTCCTCAGCCAGCTCCACTGTGTTGCCTTGTGTCCTCAGCCAGCTCCACTGTGTTGCATTGTGTCCTCAGCCAGCTCCACTGTGTTGCATTGTGTCCTCAGCCAGCTTGTGTTGCCTTGTGTCCTCAGCCAGCTCCACTGTGTTGCCTTGTGTCCTCAGCCAGCTCCACTGTGTTGCCTTGTGTCCTCAGCCAGCTCCACTGTGTTGCATTGTGTCCTCAGCCAGCTCCACTGTGTTGCCTTGTGTCCTCAGCCAGCTCCACTGTGTTGCCTTGTGTCCTCAGCCAGCTCCACTGTGTTGCCTTGTGTCCTCAGCCAGCTCCACTGTGTTGGCTTAGTAAGACCTAGATCTATCTGCCTGCTGTCTGGCACTAATCCCTTTAACTGACTTGACGACACGTGATGCATGACCTGATCCGCTGAACTTGAACCAAACTGCGTTACATTTGAATCAACACCTCAGACAGCCTTAGCCCAGGTTCAACTGATAAACTTCATGCATTAATGACAACAGGAGTCACTTCCTGCCAGGAGTGGGTTGGGAATCCACTTTCCCAAACTGTCCAGGTTAGATTGGGTGATTCTCTGGCTTCTGTTTGTTTGGCTCTAGGCACCAAAGGACTGGTGCTCACTGAGGCCAATGGGTGGTGGGAAACGGTAGTTGTGTATGGTAGAATACGGTAGTTGTGTATGGTAGAATACGGTAGTTGTGTAGGGTAGAATACTCAGTGTCCTCAGCCAGCTTGTGTTGCCTTGTGTCCTCAGCCAGCTTGTGTTGCCTTGTGTCCTCAGCTAGCTTGTGCTGCCTTGTGTCCTCAGCCAGCTTGTGTTGCCTTGTGTCCTCAGCCAGCTTGTGTTGCCTTGTGTCCTCAGCCAGCTTGTGTTGCCTTGTGTCCTCAGCCAGCTTGTGTTGCCTTCTGTCCTCAGCCAGCTTGTGTTGCCTTGTGTCCTCAGTCAGCTCCACTGTGTTGCATTGTGTCCTCAGCCAGCTTGTGTTGCCTTGTGTCCTCAGCCAGCTCCACTGTGTTGCATTGTGTCCTCAGCCAGCTCCACTGTGTGCATTGTGTCCTCAGCCAGCTCCACTGTGTTGCCTTGTGTCTTCAGCCAGCTCCACTGTGTTGCATTGTGTCCTCAGCCAGCTTGTGTTGCCTTGTGTCCTCAGCAAACTCCACTGTGTTGCAATGTGTCCTCAGCCAGCTCCACTGTGTTGCATTGTGTCCTCAGCCAGCTTGTGTTGCCTTGTGTCCTCAGCCAGCTCCACTGTGTTGCATTGTGTCCTCAGCCAGCTTGTGTTGCCTTGTGTCCTCAGCCAGCTCCACTGTGTTGCCTTGTGTCCTCAGCCAGCTCCACTGTGTTGCATTGTGTCCTCAGCCAGCTTGTGTTGCCTTGTGTCCTCAGCCAGCTCCACTGTGTTGCCTTGTGTCCTCAGCCAGCTTGTGTTGCCTTGTGTCCTCAGCCAGCTCCACTGTGTTGCCTTGTGTCCTCAGCCAGCTCCACTGTGTTGCATTGTGTCCTCAGCCAGCTTGTGTTGCCTTGTGTCCTCAGCCAGCTCCACTGTGTTGCATTGTGTCCTCAGCCAGCTTGTGTTGCCTTGTGTCCTCAGCCAGCTCCACTGTGTTGCCTTGTGTCCTCAGCCAGCTCCACTGTGTTGCATTGTGTCCTCAGCCAGTTCCACTGTGTTGCATTGTGTCCTCAGCCAGCTTGTGTTGCCTTGTGTCCTCAGCCAGCTCCACTGTGTTGCATTGTGTCCTCAGCCAGCTCCACTGTGTTGCCTTGTGTCCTCAGCCAGCTCCACTGTGTTGCATTGTGTCCTCAGCCAGCTCCACTGTGTTGCAATGTGTCCTCAGCCAGCTCCACTGTGTTGCCTTGTGTCCTCAGCCAGCTCCACTGTGTTGCCTTGTGTCCTCAGCCAGCTCCACTGTGTTGGCTTAGTAAGACCTAGATCTATCTGCCTGCTGTCTGGCACTAATCCCTTTAACTGACTTGACGACACGTGATGCATGACCTGATCCGCTGAACTTGAACCAAACTGCGTTACATTTGAATCAACACCTCAGACAGCCTTAGCCCAGGTTCAACTGATAAACTTCATGCATTAATGACAACAGGAGTCACTTCCTGCCAGGAGTGGGTTGGGAATCCACTTTCCCAAACTGTCCAGGTTAGATTGGGTGATTCTCTGGCTTCTGTTTGTTTGGCTCTAGGCACCAAAGGACTGGTGCTCACTGAGGCCAATGGGTGGTGGGAAACGTGAACGGAGTGCTTCTCTGAAGCTTCTCTGAAGCACTCCGTAGAAGTAAGCTACCTCAGCATCCTGCCTGATGCCTGTTGTTTCTGTTGTGGAATGACTCATACAGTTTAAACCTACTCCGGATTATGTATCTGTATCTGTGTTTCAACTTCTCCAACAACATGTACCAGATACCAGCTTCTACAACAACATGTACCAGATACCAGCTTCTACAACAACATGTGCCAGTCCCATTACAAATACCAGCTCCTCCAACAACATGTACCAGTCCCATTACAAATACCAGCTTCTACAACAACATGTACCTGATACCAGCTTCTACAACAACATGTGCCAGTCCCATTACAAATACCAGCTTCTCCAACAACATGTACCAGTCCCATTACAAATACCAGCTCCTCCAACAACATGTACCAGTCCCATTACAAATACCAGCTTCTACAACAACATGTGCCAGTCCCATTACAAATACCAGCTCCTCCAACAACATGTACCAGTCCCATTACAAATACCAGCTTCTACAACAACATGTGCCAGTCCCATTACAAATACCAGCTCCTCCAACAACATGTACCAGTCCCATTACAAATACCAGCTTCTACAACAACATGTACCAGTCCCATTACAAATACCAGCTCCTCCAACAACATGTACCAGTCCCATTACAAATACCAGCTTCTACAACAACATGTGCCAGTCCCATTACAAATACCAGCTCCTCCAACAACATGTACCAGTCCCATTACAAATACCAGCTTCTACAACAACATGTACCAGTCCCATTACAAATACCAGCTCCTCCAACAACATGTACCAGTCCCATTACAAATACCAGCTCCTCCAACATGTACCAGTCCCATTACAAATACCAGCTCCTCCAACAACATGTACCAGTCCCATTACAAATACCAGCTTCTACAACAACATGTGCCAGTCCCATTACAAATACCAGCTCATCCAACAACATGTACCAGTCCCATTGCAAATACCAGCTTCTACAACAACATGTACCTGATACCAGCTTCTACAACAACATGTGCCAGTCCCATTACAAATACCAGCTTCTCCAACAACATGTACCAGTCCCATTACACATACCAGCTCCTCCAACAACATGTACCAGTCCCATTACAAATACCAGCTCCTCCAACAACATGTACCAGTCCCATTACAAATACCAGCTCCTCCAACAACATGTACCAGTCCCATTACAAATACCAGCTTCTACAACAACATGTACCAGTCCCATTACAAATACCAGCTCCACCAAGAAAAAGTAGCAGTCCCATTACAACCACTTGAATAGAACAATGCCAGTGTGAGTTCCATGGAGTCCAGAGTACTGCGTAGATGACAGTTGTACTCACGGTACACTGACTCATTGTCCCGTCTTAGGACACAAGGGCATGTCATTCAAGAGCTTTGTTCTCTTGTGATTCAATTGAAGTGCACTTTATTGCAACAGAAAACTCTGGCTAGTGCACTTCAGTTATTGATGTCTGGAAACATTGAGAGAATGTTTGGCATTGAACACTCTTGTCCAGTCCTATTTGGAATATGAATAAGTTGTTGTCATTGAGTTGATTTGTGTGTGTGTGTGTGTGTGTGTGTGTGTGTGTGTGTGTGTGTGCGTGTGCGTGCGTGTGTATTTGTTGATTAGATAAGCAGACAGAATGACTCAGCCTGTAATAACGTTCTTCCGTCATCATCCAGCAGAGGGCGTGTATGACCCAAATGATGTCATATACACACAGTATTCCTCTCTGCAGTGAGGTGATGCAGACAGAGTGCTTCGTAGGCTCCAGAGGTGTATTTCATCTGCGCACGTGCCAACACCTTTAGTGCAATTCAATTCAATGTCAATTCAATTCAATTCAAGGGGCTTTATTGGCATGGGAAACATGTGTTAGCATTGCCAAAGCAAGTGAAGTAGATAATATACAAAAGTGAAATAAACAATAAAAATGAACATTAAACATTCCTCTCACTGAAGTTCCAAAAAAATAAAGACATTTCAAATGTCAATGTCACATTATGTATACATACAGTGTTGTAACGATGGTTAATGTACACAAGGGAAAATAAACAAACATAAATATGGGTTGTATTTACAATGGTGTGTGTTCTCCACTGGTTGCCTGCCTACATGTCTGCCTACGGCGGCCTTTCTCAATAGCAAGGCTATGCTCACTGAGTCTGTACATAGTCAAAGCTTTCGTTAGGTTTGGGTCAGTCACAGTGGTCAGGTATTCTGCCACTGTGTACTCTCTGTTTAGGGCCAAATAGCATTCTAGTTTGCTCTGTTTTTTTGGTTAATTCTTTCCAATGTGTCAAGTAATTATCTTTTTGTTTTCTCATGATTTGGTTGGGTCTAATTGTGTTGCTGTCCTGGGGCTCTGTGGGGTGTGTTTGTGAACAGAGCCCCAGGACCAGCTTGCTTAGGGGACTCTTCTCCAGGTTCATCTCTCTGTAGGTGATGGCTTAGGTGGTTGTAGAATTTTCTGGATTTTGATAATTTGCGGGTATCGACCTAATTCTGCTCTGCATACATTATTTGGTGTTCTACGTTGTACACGGAGGATATTTTTGCAGAATCTAGCATTCAGTCTCAATTTGGTGTTTGTCCCATTTTGTGAATTCTAGGTTGGTGAGCAGACCCCAGACCTCACAACCATAAAGGGCAATGGGTTCTATAACTGATTCAAGTATTTTTAGCCAGATGCAAATTGATATGTTGAAATTAATGTTTGTTTTGATGGCATAGAAGGCCCTTGTTAACAGCTTTGTGGAAGTTACCTATGGCGTTGACGTTTAGGCCGTGGTATGTATAGTTTTTTTTTGCTGTTGACGCATATTGGGATCAAATTTGTCTCCACTTTTGTGGGTTGGGGTGATCAGTTCCAAATATTGGGGAAGATGCCAGAGCTAAGGATGATGTTAAAGAGTTTTAGTGTAGCCAATTTGAATTTGTTGTCTGTATATTTGATCATTTCATTGAGGATACCATCAACAACACATCTCTCTAATGCGATTGGAAAAACTCAGTCTGCATCTTAGAAATTGTTTTTACAAACCAACTGTCCGAACGCAGAATAAAATAGACTTGTTAAAAATAACATGGTTGTTTCACCATCTGGCAGTCCGATGGATGAATCTGGAGCTTCATGAAATGGGTTTCCATGGCCGAGCAGCCGCACACAAGCCTAAGATCACCATGCGCAATGACAAGCGTCGGCTGGAGTGGTGTAAAGCTCACCGCCATTGGACTCTGGAGCAGAGGAAACACGTTCTCTGGAGTGATGAATCACGCTTCACCATCTGGCAGTGCAACGGACAAATCTGGGTTTGGGTGGATGCCAGGAGAACGCTACCTGCCCCAATGTATAGTGCCAACTGTAAAGTTTGGTGGATGAGGAATAGTGGTCTGGGGCTGTTTTTCATGGTTCGGGCTAGGCCCCTTAGTTCCAGTGAAGGGAAATCTTAACACTACAGCAAACAATGACATTCTAGACGATTCTGTGCTTCCAACTTTGTGGCAACAGTTTGAGGAAGGCCCTTTCCTATTTCAGCATGACAATGCCCTCATGCACAAAGCAAATTCCATACAGAAATGGTTTGTTGAGATCATGTGGAAGAACTTGACTGGCCTGCAAAGAGCCCTGACCACAACCCCATCGAACACCTTTGGGAAGAATTTGAACACCAACTGCGAGCCAGGCCTTAATCGCCCAACATCAGTGCCCGACTTCACTAATGCTCTTGTGGCTGAATGGAAGCAAGTCCTCACAGCAATGTTACAACATCTAGTGGAAAGCCTTCCCAGAAGAGTGGAGGCTGTTATAGCAGCAATGTTCCAACATCTAGTGGAAAGCCTTCCCAGAAGAGTGGAGGCTGTTATAGCAGCACTGTTTCTACATCTGGTGGAAAGCCAAGTCATGTAGTGTATATACAAATTGATTAAATACTTTTTTTCCCTAATCAATACCCCATAATGACAAAATATAAAACAGGTTTTTAGAAATTTGTGTTATTAAAAATAAAAAACAGGAATACGTTATTTACATTAGTATTCAGACACTTTGCTTTGAGAAAGCTTTCAGGTGCATCCTGTTTTCATGCTGATCATCCTTGAGATGTTTATACAACTTGATTGGAGTCCACCTGTGGTAAATTCAATTGATTGGACATGATTTGGAAAGGCACACACCTGTCTATATAAGGTCCCACAGTTGACAGTGCATGTCAGAGCAACAACCAAGCCATGAGGTCGAAGGAAATTGTCCATAGAGCTCCGAGACAGGATTGTGTCGAGGCACAGATCTGGGGAAGGGTACCAAAAAATCTCTGCAGCATTGAAGGTCCCAAGAACACAGTGGCCTCCATCATTCTTAATGGAAGAAGTTCGGAACCAACAAGACTCTTCCTAGAGCTGGCCGCCCAGCCAAACTGAGCAATCGGGGGAGAAGGGCCTTGGTCAGTGAGGTTACCAAGAACACGTTGGTCACTCAGACAGAGCTCCAGAGTTCCTCTGTGGAGATGAGAGAACCTTACAGAAGGACAACCATCTCTGCAGCACTCCACCAATCAGGCCTATATGCCAACATCATGCTGTGGGGATGTTTTTCAGCGGTGGGGTCTGGGAGACTAGTCAGGATCGAGGGAAAGATGAACGGAGCAGAGCACAGTAAGAACCATTATGAAAAGCTGCTCCAAAGCGCTCAGGACCTCAAACTGGGGCAAAAGTTCACCTTCTAACAGGACAACGACCCTAAGCACAAAGCCTAATACAACACAGGAGTCGGGACAAGTCTCTGAATGTCCTTTAGTGGCCCAGACAGATTCTAGATTTGAACCGATATGACATCTCTGGAGAGACCTGAACAAATCTGTGCAGCAACGCTATAATAGGATGGTGTGTATAGACAGTATAGACATTAGTTTATATAGGATGGTGTATATAGACAGTATAGACATTAGTTATATAGGATGCTGTGTATAGACAGTAGTTTATATAGGATGCTGTGTATAGACAGTATGGACAGTAGTTATATAGGATGGTGTGTATAGACAGTAGTTATATAGGATGGTGTGTATAGACAGTAGTTATATTGGATGGTGTGTATAGACAGTAGTTATATAGGATAGTGTGTATAGACAGTAGTTATATAGGATGGTGTGTATAGACAGTAGTTATATAGGATGGTGTGTATAGACAGTAGTTATATAGGATGGTGTGTATAGACAGTAGTTATATAGGATGGTGTGTATAGACAGTAGTTATATAATATGGTGTGTATAGACAGTAGTTATATAGGATGGTGTGTAGAGACAGTATAGACAGTAGTTAAATAGGATGGTGTGTATAGACAGTAGTTATACAGGATGGTGTGTATAGACAGTATAGACATTAGTTTATATAGGATGGTGTATATAGACAGTGTAGACAGTAGTTATTATAGGATGGTGTGTATAGACAGTAGTTATGTAGGATGGTGTGTATAGACAGTAGTTATATAGGATGGTGTGTATAGACAGTATAGACAGTAGTTATATAGGATGGTGTGTATAGACAGTATAGACATTAGTTTATATAGGATGGTGTATATAGACAGTATAGACATTAGTTATCTAGGATGCTGTGTATAGACAGTAGTTTATATAGGATGCTGTGTATAGACAGTATGGACAGTAGTTATATAGGATGGTGTGTATAGACAGTAGTTATATAGGATGGGGTGTATAGACAGTAGTTATATAGGATGGTGTGTATAGACAGTAGTTATATAGGATGCTGTGTATAGACAGTATGGACAGTAGTTATATAGCATGGTGTGTATAGACAGTATAGACAGTAGTTATATAGGATGGTGTGTATAGACAGTAGTTATATAGGATGGTGTGTATAGACAGTGGTTAGTTATATAGGATGGTGTGAATAGACAATAGTTATAAAGGATGGTGTGTATAGACAGTAGTTATATAGGATGGTGTGTATAGACAGTAGTTATATAGGATGGTGTGTATAGACAGTATAGACAGTAGTTATATAGGATGGTGTTTATAGACAGTAGTTATATAGGATGGTGTGTATAGACAGTATAGAAAGTAGTTATATAGGATGGTGTGTATAGACAGTAGTTATATAGGATGGTGTGTATAGACAGTAGTTATATAGGATGGTGTGTATAGACAGTAGTTATATAGGATGGTGTGTATAGAAAGTAGATACATAGGATGGTGTGTATAGTCAGTAGTTATAATAGGATGGTGTGTATAGACAGTAGTTGTATAGCAAGGTGTGTATAGACAGTAGTTGTATAGGATGGTGTGTATAGACAGTAGTTATATAGGATGGTGTGTATAGACAGTATAGACAGTAGTTATATAGCATGGTGTGTACAGACGGTAGTTAAACAGGATGGTGTGTATAGACAGTATAGACAGTAGTTATATAGCATGGTGTGTACAGACAGTAGTTAAACAGGATGGTGTGTATAGAAAGTATAGACAGTAGTTATATATGATGGTGTGTATAGACAGTATAGACAGTAGTTATAAATGATGGTGTGTATAGACAGTAGTTGTTTAGCACGGTGTGTATAGACAGTAGTTATATAGCATGGTGTGTACAGACAGTAGTTAAACAGGATGGTGTGTATAGACAGTATAGACAGTAGTTATATAGGATGGTGTGTATAGACAGTATAGACAGTAGTTATATAGGATGGTGTGTATAGACAGTAGTTATACAGGATGGTGTGTATAGACAGTAGTTAGTTAAATAGGATGGTGTGTATAGACAGTAGTTATATAGGATGGTGTGTATAGACAGTAGTTATATAGGATGGTGTGTATAGACAGTAGTTATATAGGATGGTGTGTATAGACAGTAGTTATATAGGATGGTGTGTATAGACAGTATAGACAGTAGTTATATAGGATGGTGTGTATAGACAGTATAGACAGTAGTTATATAGGATGGTGTGTATAGACAGTATAGACAGTAGTTATATAGGATGGTGTGTATAGACAGTATAGACAGTAGTTATATAGGATGGTGTGTATAGACAGTATAGACAGCAGTTATATAGGATGGTGTTTATAGACAGTATAGACAGTAGTTATATAAGGATGGTGTGTATAGACAGTAGTTATATAGGATGGTGTGTATAGACAGTATAGACAGTAGTTATATAGGATGGTGGGTATAGACAGTATAGACAGTAGATATATATAGGATGGTGTGTATAGACAGTAGTTATATGATATGGTGTGTATAGACAGTAGTTATATAGGATGGTGTGTATAGACAGTATAGACAGTAGTTAAATAGGATGGTGTGTATAGACAGTAGTTATACAGGATGGTGTGTATAGACAGTATAGACATTAGTTTATATAGGATGGTGTATATAGACAGTGTAGACAGTAGTTATTATAGGATGGTGTGTATAGACAGTAGTTATGTAGGATGGTGTGTATAGACAGTAGTTATATGGGATGGTGTGTATAGACAGTATAGACAGTAGTTATACAGGATGGTGTGTATAGACAGTATAGACATTAGTTTATATAGGATGGTGTATATAGACAGTGTAGACAGTAGTTATTATAGGATGGTGTGTATAGACATTAGTTATCTAGGATGCTGTGTATAGACAGTAGTTTATATAGGATGCTGTGTATAGACAGTATGGACAGTAGTTATATAGGATGGTGTGTATAGACAGTAGTTATATAGGATGGGGTGTATAGACAGTAGTTATATAGGATGGTGTGTATAGACAGTAGTTATATAGGATGCTGTGTATAGACAGTATGGACAGTAGTTATATAGCATGGTGTGTATAGACAGTATAGACAGTAGTTATATAAGGATGGTGTGTATAGACAGTATAGACAGTAGTTATATAAGGATGGTGTGTATAGACAGTAGTTATATATGATGGTGTGTATAGACAGTATAGACAGTAGTTATATAAGGATGGTGTGTATAGACAGTATAGACAGTAGTTATATAAGGATGGATTGTATAGACAGTAGTTATATAGGATGATGTGTATAGACAGTAGTTATATAGGATGGTGTGTATAGACAGTATAGACAGTAGTTATATAGGATGGTGTGTATAGACAGTATAGACAGTAGTTATATAGGATGGTGTGTATAGACAGTAGTTATATAGGATGGTGTGTATAGACAGTAGTTATATAGGATGGTGTGTATAGACAGTAGTTATATAGGATGGTGTGTATAGACAATAGTTATATAGGATGGTGTGTATAGACAGTAGTTATATAGGATGGTGTGTATAGACAGTAGTTATATAGGATGGTGTGTATAGACAGTATAGACAGTAGTTATATAGGATGGTGTGTATAGACAGTATAGACAGTAGTTATATAGGATGGTGTGTATAGACAGTATAGACAGTAGTTATATAGGATGGTGTGTATAGACAGTAGTTATATAGGATGGTGTGTATAGACAGTAGTTATATAGGATGGTGTGTATAGACAGTAGTTATATAGGATGGTGTGTATAGACAATAGTTATATAGGATGGTGTGTATAGACAGTAGTTATATAGGATGGTGTGTATAGACAGTAGTTATATAGGATGGTGTGTATAGACAGTATAGACAGTAGTTATATAGGATGGTGTGTATAGACAGTATAGACAGTAGTTATATAGGATGGTGTGTATAGACAGTAGTTATATAGGATGGTGTGTATAGACAGTATGGACAGTAGTTATATAGGATGGTGTGTATAGACAGTAGTTATACAGGATGGTGTGTATAGACAGTAGTTATATAGGATGGTGTGTATAGACAGTAGTTATATAGGATGGTGTGTATAGACAGTAGTTATATAGGATGGTGTGTATAGACAGTAGTTATATAGGATGGTGTGTATAGACAGTAGTTATATAGGATGGTGTGTATAGACAGTATAGACAGTAGTTATATAGGATGGTGTGTATAGACAGTATAGACAGTAGTTATATAGGATGGTGTGTATAGACAGTAGTTATATAGGATGGTGTGTATAGACAGTATGGACAGTAGTTATATAGGATGGTGTGTATAGACAGTAGTTATACAGGATGGTGTGTATAGACAGTAGTTATATAGGATGGTGTGTATAGACAGTAGTTATATAGGATGGTGTGTATAGACAGTAGTTATATAGGATGGTGTGTATAGACAGTAGTTATATAGGATGCTGTGTATAGACAGTATGGACAGTAGTTATATAGAATGGTGTGTATAGACAGTATAGACAGTAGTTATACAGGATGGTGTGTATAGACATTAGTTATATAGGATGGTGTGAATAGACAGTATAGACAGTAGTTATATAGGATGGTGTGTATAGACAGTAGTTATAATAGGATGGTGTGTATAGACAGTATAGACAGTAGTTATATAGGATGGTGTGTATAGACAGTAGTTATATAGGATGGTGTGTATAGACAGTATAGACAGTAGTTATAATAGGATGGTGTATATAGACAGTAGTTATATAGGATGGTGTGTATAGACAGTAGTTATAATAGGATGGTGTGTATAGACAGTATAGACAGTAGTTATATAGGATGGTGTGTATAGACAGTAGTTATATAGCAGGGTGTATATCGACAGTAGTTATAATAGGATGGTGTGTAAGACAGTATAGACAGTAGTTATATAGGATGGTGTGTATAGACAGTAGTTATAATAGGATGGTGTGTATAGACAGTAGTTATATAGGAGGGTGTATATAGATAGTAGTTATAATAGGATGGTGTGTATAGACGGTATAGACAGTAGTTATATAGGATGATGTGTATAGACAGTGGTTATATAGGATTGTGTGTATAGACAGTATAGACAGTAGTTATATATGATGGTGTGTATAGACAGTAGTTATATAGGATGGTGTGTATAGACATTAGTTATTTATGATGGTGTATATAGACAGTATAGACAGTAGTTATATAGGATAGTGTGTATGGACAGTATAGACAGTAGTTATTATAGGATGGTGTGTATAGACAGTAGTTATGTAGGATGGTGTGTATAGACAGTAGTTATATAGGATGGTGTGTATAGACAGTAGTTATATAGGATGGTGTGTATAGACAGTATAGACAGTAGTTATATAGGATGGTGTTTATAGACAGTAGTTATATAGGATGGTGTGTATAGACAGTATAGACAGTAGTTATATAGGATGGTGTGTATAGACAGTAGTTATATAGGATGGTGTGTATAGACAGTAGTTAGTTATATAGGATGGTGTGAATAGACAATAGTTATAAAGGATGGTGTGTATAGACAGTAGTTATATAGGATGGTGTGTATAGACAGTAGTTATATAGGATGGTGTGTATAGACAGTATAGACAGTAGTTATATAGGATGGTGTTTATAGACAGTAGTTATATAGGATGGTGTGTATAGACAGTATAGACAGTAGTTATATAGGATGGTGTGTATAGACAGTAGTTATATAGGATGGTGTGTATAGACAGTAGTTATATAGGATGGTGTGTATAGACAGTAGTTATATAGGATGGTGTGTATAGAAAGTAGATACATAGGATGGTGTGTATAGTCAGTAGTTATAATAGGATGGTGTGTATAGACAGTAGTTGTATAGCATGGTGTGTATAGACAGTAGTTGTATAGGATGGTGTGTATAGACAGTAGTTATATAGGATGGTGTGTATAGACAGTATAGACAGTAGTTATATAGCATGGTGTGTACAGACGGTAGTTAAACAGGATGGTGTGTATAGACAGTATAGACAGTAGTTATATAGCATGGTGTGTACAGACAGTAGTTAAACAGGATGGTGTGTATAGACAGTATAGACAGTAGTTATATAGGATGGTGTGTATAGACAGTATAGACAGTAGTTATATAGGATGGTGTGTATAGACAGTAGTTATACAGGATGGTGTGTATAGACAGTAGTTAGTTATATAGGATGGTGTGTATAGACAGTAGTTATATAGGATGGTGTGTATAGACAGTAGTTATATAGGATGGTGTGTATAGACAGTAGTTATATAGGATGGTGTGTATAGACAGTAGTTATATAGGATGGTGTGTATAGACAGTATAGACAGTAGTTATATAGGATGGTGTGTATAGACAGTATAGACAGTAGTTATATAGGATGGTGTGTATAGACAGTATAGACAGTAGTTATATAGGATGGTGTGTATAGACAGTATAGACAGTAGTTATATAGGATGGTGTGTATAGACAGTATAGACAGCAGTTATATAGGATGGTGTTTATAGACAGTATAGACAGTAGTTATATAAGGATGGTGTGTATAGACAGTAGTTATATAGGATGGTGTGTATAGACAGTATAGACAGTAGTTATATAGGATGGTGGGTATAGACAGTATAGACAGTAGATATATATAGGATGGTGTGTATAGACAGTGTAGACAGTAGTTATTATAGGATGGTGTGTGTAGACAGTAGTTATAGAGGATGGTGTGTATAGACAGTAGTTATATAGGATGGTGTGTATATACAGTAGTTATATAGGATGGTGTGTATAGACAGTATAGACAGTAGTTATATAGGATGGTGGGTATAGACAGTATAGACAGTAGATATATATAGGATGGTGTGTATAGACAGTGTAGACAGTAGTTATTATAGGATGGTGTGTATAGACAGTAGTTATATAGGATGGTGTGTACAGACAGTAGTTATATAGGATGGTGTGTATAGACAGTAGTTATATAGGATGTGTGTATAGACAGTAGTTATACAGGATTTTATGTAGGTACTTAAAGCGAGGACTTAGTTGAATATTCATGTTCCTCACTTCTTCATCTGTGAGGTGAGTTAGCGTCTTCATTTTATTTAACCCCTAGTTTACCAGGAAAGATCACTGAGAACAAATTCTCATTTACAGCAACGACCTGGGGAAAAGGGAGATGAATGAGCCAATTGTAAAATGGGGATGATTAGGAATTTAGCCAGGACATCGGGGTTAACATCCCTACTCTTACGATAAGTGCCATGGGATCTTTAGTGACCACAGAGAGTCAGAACAGTCATTTAACATCCCATCTGAAAGACTGCACCCTACACAGAGCAGTGTCCCCAATTACTGCCCTGGGGAATTGGGATATTTAGACCAGAGGAAAGAGTGCCTCCTACTGTCTCTCCAACACCACTTCCAGCATCATCTGGTCTCCCATCCAGGGACTGACCAGGACCAACCCTGCTTAGCTTCAGAAACAAGCCAGCAGTGGTATGCAGGGTGGTATGCTGCTGGTATGCAGGGTGGTATGCTGCTGGTTGCAGGGTGGTATGCAGGGTGGTATGCTGCTGGTTGCAGGGTGGTATGCTGCTGGTTGCAGGGTGGTATGCTGCTGGTTGCAGAGTGGTATGCTGCTGGTTGCAGGGTGGTATGCTGCTGGTTGCAGGGTGGTATGCTGCTGGTTGCAGGGTGGTATGCTGCTGGTTGCAGAGTGGTATGCTGCTGGTTGCAGGGTGGTATGCTGCTGGTTGCAGGGTGGTATGCTGCTGGTTGCAGGGTGGTATGCAGGGTGGTATGCTGCTGGTTGCAGGGTGGTATGCTGCTGGTTGCAGGGTGGTATGCTGCTGGTTGCAGGGTGGTATGCTGCTGGTTGCAGGGTGGTATGCTGTTGGTTGCAGGGTGGTATGCTGTTGGTTGCAGGGTGGTATGCAGGGTGGTATGCTGCTGGTTGCAGGGTGGTATGCTGCTGGTTGCAGGGTGGTATGCAGGGTGGTATGCTGCTGGTTGCAGGGTGGTATGCTGCTGGTTGCAGGGTGGTATGCTGCTGGTTGCAGGGTGGTATGCTGCTGGTTGCAGGGTGGTATGCTGTTGGTTGCAGGGTGGTATGCAGGGTGGTATGCTGCTGGTTGCAGGGTGGTATGCTGTTGGTTGCAGGGTGGTATGCAGGGTGGTATGCTGCTGGTTGCAGGGTGGTATGCTGTTTGTTGCAGGGTGGTATGCAGGGTGGTATGCTGCTGGTTGCAGGGTGGTATGCTGCTGGTTGCAGGGTGGTATGCTGTTGGTTGCAGGGTGGTATGCAGGGTGGTATGCTGCTGGTTGCAGGGTGGTATGCTGTTGGTTGCAGGGTGGTATGCAGGGTGGTATGCTGCTGGTTGCAGGGTGGTATGCTGTTTGTTGCAGGGTGGTATGCAGGGTGGTATGCTGCTGGTTGCAGGGTGGTATGCTGTTTGTTGCAGGGTGGTATGCAGGGTGGTATGCTGCTGGTTGCAGGGTGGTATGCTGTTGGCAGTCAGTTATTATCCATATAGGACTCTAAGAAACCATAGGCTCTCTTCCAACCTGGCCCTGGTATGGACTAACAACCAACTCTGTACATCTGCTGTTTAAATCACAGGGACTCTAGTGACCTACATTCACCATGCACACCAAGGTTATGAATCTTTTACAAACACCTGCCATAGAAATAACGTCTTCTTCCCTGCCTCGCTTGAAACATTTATAACTTCCTCGATCTGTGCTGAGGGGCTAGCAGAAGATCTGAGTGATGCTGCCTACTCTCTGAGAGTATGTGAAGGACCTGCGTGGTTGTGCCCACTCCCTGAGAGTGTGTGAGGGACCTGAGTGGTGCTGCCTACTCTCTGAGAGTATGTGAGGGACCTGAGTGGTGCTGCCTACTCTCTGAGAGTATGTGAGGGACCTGCGTGGTGCTGCCTACTCTCTGAGAGTGTGTGAGGGACCAGAGTGGTGCTGCCTACTCTCTGAGAGTGTGTGAGGGACCTGAGTGGTGCTGCCTACTCTCTGAGAGTGTGTGAGGGTCCTGCGTGGTGCTGTCTACTCTCTGAGAGTGTGTGAGGGACCTGAGTGGTGCTGCCTACTCTCTGAGAGTGTGTGAGGGACCTGAGTGGTGCTGTCTACTCTCTGAGAGTGTGTGAGGGACCTGAGTGGTGCTGTCTACTCTCTGAGAGTGTGTGAGGGACCTGCGTGGTGCTGCCTACTCTCTGAGAGTGTGTGAGGGACCTGCGTGGTGCTGCCTACTCTCTGAGAGTGTGTGAGGGACCTGCGTGGTGCTGCCTACTCTCTGAGAGTGTGTGAGGGACCTGCGTGGTGCTGCCTACTCTCTGAGAGTGTGTGAGGGACCTGCGTGGTGCTGCCTACTCTCTGAGAGTGTGTGAGGGACCTGCGTGGTGCTGCCTACTCTCTGAGAGTGTGTGAGGGACCTGCGTGGTGCTGCCTACTCTCTGAGAGTGTTTGAGAGACCTGCGTGGTGCTGCCTACTCTCTGAGAGTGTGTGAGGGACCTGCGTGGTGCTGCCTACTCTCTGAGAGTGTGTGAGGGACCTGCGTGGTGCTGCCTACTCTCTGAGAGTGTGTGAGGGACCTGCGTGGTGCTGCCTACTCTCCGAGAGTGTGTGAGGGACCTGCGTGGTGCTGCCTACTCTCTGAGTGTTTCTATATTTTTGACTGTTTTGTTTCTATCCTCTGTCTTTCGTGACCTATTTAGCTTAATTACTGTAAAATGGGTCTGTTTGTGGATCAATGATTTCTCTTCAGTTGTATGTTTCTAGTAGTGACCACTAGATCGTTGCCCTAGGGCTGTGAACTATCGACTGACAGTGACAATCCCATCAGGACCATAGAGCTCTGTTTGTGTACTGCACCATTACCCTTTGTGTACAACAACAATCTGTTCTGTATCAGTTTGTCATAGCTAGAGTCAGAGTCATAGCTAGAGTCAGAGTCATAGTCAGAGCTAGAGTCATAGCTAGAGTCAGAGTCATAGCTAGAGTCTGAGTCATAGCTAGAGTCATAGCTAGAGTCATAGCTAGAGTCCGAGTCATAGCTAGAGTCAGAGTCATAGCTAGAGTCAGAGTCATAGCTAGAGTCAGAGTCATAGCTAGAGTCCGAGTCATAGCTAGAGTCAGAGTCATAGCTAGAGTCCGAGTCATAGCTAGAGTCCGAGTCATAGCTAGAGTCAGAGTCATAGCTAGAGTCCGAGTCATAGCTAGAGTCCGAGTCATAGCTAGAGTCAGAGTCATAGCTAGAGTCCGAGTCATAGCTAGAGTCAGAGTCATTGTCAGAGTCATAGTCAGAGCTAGAGTCATAGTCAGAGCCATAGCTAGAGTCATAGTCAGAGTCAGAGCTAGAGTCAGAGTCATAGCAAGAGTCATTGTCAGAGTCTTAGCTAGAGTCATAGTCAGAGTCAGAGCTAGAGTCAGAGTTAGAGTCGTAGCTAGAGTCATAGTTATAGCTAGAGTCATTGTCAGAGTCATAGCTAGAGGCAGAGTCATAGCTAGAGTCAGAGTCATAGCTAGAGTCAGTCAGAGTCATAGCTAGAGTCAGAGTCATAGTCAGAGTCATAGCTAGAGTCAGAGTCATAGTCAGAGTCATAGCTAGAGTCCGAGTCATAGCTAGAGTCCGAGTCATAGCTAGAGTCAGAGTCATAGCTAGAGTCCGAGTCATAGCTAGAGTCCGAGTCATAGCTAGAGTCAGAGTCATTGTCAGAGTCATAGTCAGAGCTAGAGTCATAGTCAGAGCCATAGCTAGAGTCATAGTCAGAGTCAGAGCTAGAGTCAGAGTCATAGCAAGAGTCATTGTCAGAGTCTTAGCTAGAGTCATAGTCAGAGTCAGAGCTAGAGTCAGAGTTAGAGTCGTAGCTAGAGTCATAGTTATAGCTAGAGTCATTGTCAGAGTCATAGCTAGAGGCAGAGTCATAGCTAGAGTCAGAGTCATAGCTAGAGTCAGTCAGAGTCATAGCTAGAGTCAGAGTCATAGTCAGAGTCATAGCTAGAGTCAGAGTCATAGTCAGAGTCATAGCTACAGTTAGAGTCATAGTCAGAGTCATAGCTAGAGTCAGAGTCATAGCTAGAGTCAGAGTCATCACAACCTTTCTTTTCCTTGAGCCCTAATCTGTTTCATATTTTTCATTCCTTTCTGTTTAGTTCTGTTGTCTTGTGTTTTCCTTTATACAATTGTAAATAGACAGTCCTTGAAAACCGCTATTTAAATATAATGTATTATTATTAGACAACAGTCATGACTCACGGTCATCATTGAAGTAGCCCTGCAGGTATCCCAGAATCCTCTCTACCTCCTTCTCTGTAGCTTCCTGGTGAGACTCCTCCTCAACTGGAAAAGACAATAACATCAAATATTTATTAATTTATTTTAGTTAATCTCGTTGAGATAAAAACTATTTTTCAGGGGCCTCCCGGGTGGCGCAGTGGTCTAAGGCTGTGCCACCAGAGACTCTGGGTTCGAGCTCAGGCTCTGTCGCAGCCGGCCGCGACCGGGAGGTCCATGGGGCGACGCACAATTGGCCTAGCGTTGTCCGGTTTAGAGAGGGTTTGGCCGGTAGGGATATCCTTATCTCATTGCTCACTAGCGACTCCTGTGGTGGGCCGGGTGCACGGTGTTTCCTCCGACACATTGGTGCAGCTGGCTTTCAGGTTGGATGCGCGCTGTGTTAAGAAGCAGTGCGGCTTGGTTGGGTTGTGTATCAGAGGACGCATGGCTCTCGACCTTCGTCTCTCCCGAGCCCATACGAGAGTTGTAGCGATGAGACAAGATAGTAACTACATCTACTCATTCCAGGGTTTTCTTTATTTTTAAAATTATTTTCTACATTGTAGAATAATAGTGAAGACATCACAACTATGAAATAACACATATGGAATCATGTAGTAACCAAAAAAGTGTTAAACAAATCAAAATATATGTAATATTTTAGAGGAGTTTTTAGTGGAGTTCCCACATATGCTGAGCACTTGCTTTTCCTTCACTCTGCTGTCCAACTCATCCCAAACCATCTCAATTGGGTTGAGGTCGGGTGATTGTGGGGGAACAGGTCACCTGATGCAGCACTCCACTACTCTCCCTGGTCAAATAGCCCTTACACAGTCTGGAGGTGTGTTGGTTCATTGTCTTGTTGAAAAACAAATGATAGTCAAATATTAGTACCACTAAGCATAAACCAGATGGGATGGCGTTTCGCTGCAGAATGCTGTGGTAGCCATGCTTGTTATGTGTGCCTTGAATTCTAAATAAATCACTGACAGTGTCACCAACAAAGCACAATCACACCTTCTCCATACTTCCCGGTGGGAACCACACATGAGAAGATCATCCGTTCACCTACTCCGCATCTCACAAAGACACGGCAGTTTGAACCAAAAATATCAAATTTGGACTCATCAGACAAAAGGATAAATTTCCACCAGTCTAATGTCCCATTGCTCACACACACACAATGTAATATTCAGTCTCTGATGTATGGTAGTGGTGAGACAGATAGAGTGCCAGTAAATTAGATCTCCACTAAAGCAGCCCTGGTCCCTAGGGATCCAGCCGAGTGGCTAGAGATGAGATGACTGAGCCCGAGAGATCTCCACCTAAAACAGCCCTGGTCCCTAGGGATCCAGCCGAGTGGCTAGAGATGAGATGACTGAGCCCGAGAGATCTCCACCTAAAACAGCCCTGGTCCCTAGGGATCCAGCCGAGTGGCTAGAGATGAGATGACTGAGCCCGAGAGATCTCCACCTAAAACAGCCCTGGTCCCTAGGGATCCAGCCGAGTGGCTAGAGATGAGATGACTGAGACAGGGTTGGCACCACTAAAGTATCCATGTCTATTCTGGGAAGAGAGCGAGGGCTCCTTTGGAATCGCTGCTAGGGATCAACAAGAGAGGAAACAGACATCGCATGTGGTGATGCTACATTTATGTCCATAACCTAGCAGCCACACCTGGTGGAAGTGATGTCATTTGAGGCTGTTGGCAAATGTTTGATGCATCTTTTGAAAATGATAGAAAAGGTTATTGGAGGGCGAGAGTCGTGTTGTCATTTGTGTGACCGATATAGACAGAGTTCACATGAGCATTATAGAGATAGGAGTTAGGGAGAGAGAGAAACAGAGAGGAGGTGGGGTGGGAGGGAGGATAGAGGAGGTGGGGAAGGAGAGGTGGTGAGGAGGGGAGGTAGAGAGGAGGTGGGGGAGGGAGGGAGAGAAACAGAGAGGAGGGAGGGAGGGGAGATAGAGAGAGAGAGGAGAGGTAGAGGGATAGAGAGACATAGAGAGGGGAGGTAGAGAGAGAGAGAGAGAGAGAGGAGAGGTAGAGGGAGAGAGAGACAGAGAAAGGGGAGGTAAAGGGAGGGAGGGGAGGTAGAGAGATGGAGGGGAGGTAGAGGGAGAGAGAGACAGAGAGAGGGTAGGTAGAGGGAGAGAGAGAAACAGAGAAAGGGGGAGGGAAAGGGGAGGGTTATAATAGCTCCACTTTCTCAGGCTCCATTCTTTACCTCTGGAGCTGAGCTGGAAGCTTCCATTGTGTGAAAAGGAGAGACACACACACAATGACATGATATGTCCTTATTCTGACAGGAGAAAGAAAGAGAGATAGAGAGAGGGAAAGAGAGAGAGCGAGAGAGAGAGAGAGAGAGAGAGAGAGAGAGAGAGAGAGAGAGAGAGAGGGGGTGTGGGAAAGAGCCACAAGGGAGGTAGAGAGAGAGCTCTTGTCACTGCTGCCCTGCACAGTCGGAGCAGAAGACGGTAAAAAGCTGCTCGAGTTTTTAAAGGCTTCTGGTCTCTCAGAGGAAGCTGAGGAGAGAGAGAGAGGAGAAGAAAGGAGGGGAGAGAGAGGAGAGGAAAGGAGGAGAGAGAGAGGAGAGGAAAGGAGGGGAAAGAGAGGAGAGGAAAGGAGGAGAGAGAGAGGAGAGGAAAGGAGGAGAGGGGGAGGAGGCAGAGAGCAGCAGCTACACAGCAAACAGGCGCGTCAGAGAGACATAGAGAGAGAATATAATTGTATCCCTCTCATGCGTTTTTTTGTCCGTTTATCTCCGGTGGAAGATTTAATCTCTTGGCTTTCTGCTGCATCACTCTACGCTCTTGGTGTTGTTACCTCATGGACAGACAGAGACAGTCTGTGATGTAGACAGATACATCTACGGAGAATGACGGAGAGACTAGAGGAGAGGCTGTGAAAAAAAGGACCCATAACAACAGAGAGAGAGAGAAGCAACGAGACTCGAAGAGAAGAAAACAAGGAACCATTCCAGGAGAAGAGAGAGAAGGATTAACAGAACAGAGAAAGAGAGCGAAAGATAAAACATATGCTGTGGACGGAGTGAGAGACGGAATCAGTCCTAAATCTTTTCTCTGGATGTAAGTGTGCTCTCCTCTCCTCCCGGCAGTGGGAGAGGAAGCAGAGAGGAGCTCAGACCAAGAGGAGGAGGGGGAGGGGTAGATGAAGAGGGGGCTGGGGCGCAGCAGGAGGACAGTGGGGTTGAGGGAGATCTAGCAGAGGAGGAGAATGGGAGCTGAGCAGTCCCTGGAAGATGGACAGGCTCCCTGTCTAGCCAAGGAGCACACAGAGACCATGTGAGTTCTGATTCCTGAGTTCTAGGTTCTGAGTTCCCGAGTTTTGAGTTCTAGGGATTGCTGTTCTGAGTTGGGGGTATGGTTGGACTGGGCTGTGTGCTCTGGGGTTTTGTCTGGGCGGATGGGGCCATTTCTCTTGTTGTTTTGGTTGTGTGGATGTCCATGCATACGAGGTTACAAACTGAGTTCTGATGCCTGGTCCGGTCCACCTGGGCTGTGACTTGTTGTTGTAGGGATCTCTATACACACTACCCATCAACAAAAGGCTTTTGTACCCATACAGTATCCAAACACATGTATGAGCATATGCACACCCATGGGCCTCTGTATGGGGTGGGGGACGGGACCCTTATTGACACACAAATAAACAATAAAAAGTGAAGAGTAAACATTATACTCACAAGTTCCAAAGGAATAGAGACATTTCAAATGTCATGTTATGTCTATATACAGTGTCGTAAAGATGTACAAATAGTTAAAGTACAAAAGGGAAAATAAACAAACATAAATATGGGTTGTATTTACAATGGTGTTTGTTCTTCATTGGTTGCCCTTTTCTTGTGGCAACAGGTCACAAATCTGGTCACACTGTGGTATTTCACCCAATAGATATGGCAGTTTATCAAAATGTAAATATATTTTTTTTGTAATCTGAGGGATATATGTGTCTCTTATACATTTGGCAGGAGGTTCGGAAGTGCAGCTCAGTTTCCACCTGATTTTGTGGGCAGTGTGCACATAGCCTGTCTTCTCTTGAGAGTCAGGTCTGTCTGTCCCATTTTGTGAATTCTTGGTTGGTGAGCGGACCTCAGACCTCACAACCATAAAGGGCAATTGGTTTAATAACCGATTCAAGTATTTTTTGCCAAATCCTAATTGGTATGTTTAATTTTATGTTCCTTTTGATGGCATAGAATGCCCTTCTTGCCTTGTCTCTCAGATCGTTCACAGCTTTGTGGAAGTTACCTGTGGCGCTGATGTTTAGGCCAAGGTATGTATAGTTTGTTGTGTGCTCTAGGGCAACAGTGTCTAGATGGAATTTGTATTTGTAGAGTCTGAAGACATTTGACTTCATATTCTAGTAGGGTGACGCCGGGTGCTGCAGACTGTTCTAGTGCCCTCATCAATTAATTTATATATGTTGAAGAGGGTGGTGCTTAAGCTGCATCCCTGTCTCACCCCGCCGGACCCTTGGGGAATAAAAATCGGTGTTTTTTTGCTAATTTTAACCGCACACTTGTTGTTTGTGTACATGGATTTGATAATGTTGTATGTTTCCCCCCCCAACACCACTTTCCATCAATTTGTAGAGCAGACCCTCATACCAAACTGAGTCAAAGGCTTTTTTGAAATTAACAAAGCATGAGAAGACTTTGCCTTCATTTTGGTTTGTTTGTTTGTCAGTTAGGGTGTGCAGGGTGAATACGTGGTCTGTTGTACGATAATCTGCAAACATTTGCCTCCACCCCATGACAAAATGTGTAGATGTATCGTAGTGGCAGGAAGTCAGAAAGCAGATGGTGAGTTTTATAACAACGAACTTAGAGCGATACAAAAAACAAGAGCAGAGTTTAATAGTACTAATGAACAAGCTTGACACAAAACAAGAGCAGCGTCTGGACATGAAAACTGAACCAATACGTTCTGAAGGGTGATGCTGGGGAGTGGTAGATAAAGGAGGAGTAATCAGGGAGGTGATGAAGTCCAGGTGTGTCTAATGATGCAGTGCAGGTGTGTGTAATGATGGGTTGCCAGGTGTGAGTAATGATGGGTTGCCAGGTGTGAGTAATGATGGGTTGCCAGGTATGAGTAATGATGGGTTGCCAGGTATGAGTAATGATGGGCTGCCAGGTGTGAGTAATGATGGGTTGCCAGGTGTGAGTAATGATGGGTTGCCAGGTGTGAGTAATGATGGGTTGCCAGGTGTGAGTAATGATGGGTTGCCAGATGTGTGTAATGATGGGTTGCCAGGTGTGAGTAATGAGGGTTGCCAGGTGTGAGTAATGATGGGTTGCCAGGTGTGTGTAATGAGGATTGCCAGGTTTGAGTAATGAGGGTTGCCTGGTGTGAGTAATGAGGGTTGCCAGGTGTGCTTAATGATGGGTTGCCAGGTGTGAGTAATGATGGGTTGCCAGGTGTGAGTAATGATGGTTGCCAGGTGTGAGTAATGAGGGTTGCCAGATGAGAGTAATAAGGGTTGCCAGGTGTGAGTAATGAGGGTTGCCAGGTGTGAGTAATGAGGGTTGCCAGGTGTGCGTAATGATGGTTGCCAGGTGTGTGTAATGATGGATTGCCAGGTGTGTGTAATGATGGGTTGCCAGGTGTGCGTAATGATGGTTGCCAGGTGTGCGTAACGATGGTTGCCAGGTGGGAGTAATGAGGGTTGCCAGGGTGGTGGATAGTAGACCGGCGCCGGGGAGCGGGAGTGGAT
>NC_143041.1:48784946-48814946 GCF_057628025.1 Oncorhynchus mykiss | reverse complement strand
ACTGGCTGTAGTGTCTATTGTTCTGTAGACTGGCTGTAGTGTCTATTGTTCTGTAGACTGGCTGTAGTGTCTATTGTTCTGTAGACTGGCTGTAGTGTCTATTGTTCTGTAGACTGGCTGTAGTGTCTGTGTTCTGTAGACTGGCTGTAGTGTCTGTGTTCTGTAGACTGGCTGTAGTGTCTATTGTTCTGTAGACTGGCAGTAGTGTCTATTGTTCTGTAGACTGGCTGTAGTGTCTATTGTTCTGTAGACTGGCTGTAGTGTCTATTGTTCTGTAGACTGGCTGTAGTGTCTATTGTTCTGTAGACTGGCTGTAGTGTCTGTGTTCTGTAGACTTGCTGTAGTGTCTATTGTTCTGAAGACTGGCTGTACTGTCTGTGTTTTGAAGACTGGCTGACAAGGTATCCCCCTTTCCTTTTCTGTTGCTAGTTGAATCCCTCCGGTTGTTTCTAGACCCAAAAGCTCCCTATTTTTTTACATGTTGTACAGCCCAACTTTGATTTCTTCATGTAAGGTGACGACATACAGGTCAGTACCATATTAACAATGTACAGGGATACTGGAGTGATGGAGGTAGATACGTATAGGGGGAAGGTGACGACATACAGGTCAGTACCATATTAACAATGTACAGGGATACTGGAGTGATGGAGGTAGATACGTATAGGGGGAAGGTGACGACATACAGGTCAGTACCATATTAACAATGTACAGGGATACTGGAGTGATGGAGGTAGATACGTATAGGGGGAAGGTGACGACATACAGGCCAGTACCATATTAACAATGTACAGGGATACTGGAGTGATGGAGGTAGATACGTATAGGGGGAAGGTGACGACATACAGGCCAGTACCATATTAACAATGTACAGGGATACTGGAGTGATGGAGGTAGATACGTATAGGGGGAAGGAGACAGGGATACTGGAGTGATGGAGGTAGATACGTATAGGGGGAAGGTGACGACATACAGGTCAGTACCATATTAACAATGTACAGGGATACTGGAGTGATGGAGGTAGATACGTATAGGGGGAAGGTGACGACATACAGGTCAGTACCATATTAACAATGTACAGGGATACTGGAGTGATGGAGGTAGATACGTATAGGGGGAAGGTGACGACATACAGGTCAGTACCATATTAACAATGTACAGGGATACTGGAGTGATGGAGGTAGAAACGTATAGGGGGAAGGTGACGACATACAGGTCAGTACCATATTAACAATGTACAGGGATACTGGAGTGATGGAGGTAGATACGTATAGGGGGAAGGTGACGACATACAGGTCAGTACCATATTAACAATGTACAGGGATACTGGAGTGATGGAGGTAGATACGTATAGGGGGAAGGTGACGACATACAGGTCAGTACCATATTAACAATGTACAGGGATACTGGAGTGATGGAGGTAGATACGTATAGGGGGAAGGTGACGACATACAGGTCAGTACCATATTAACAATGTACAGGGATACTGGAGTGATGGAGGTAGATACGTATAGGGGGAAGGTGACAGGGATACTGGAGTGATATAAATATAAGTATAAATGTGTGTGCATGTTAAGTGTGTTTAAGCAAATTAAGTGTGTGTGTTTGTGTGCGTGCGTGCGTGTGCCTGTGTGTGTGTGTGCATGCGTGCGTGCGTGTGCCTGTGTGTGTGTGTGCGTGCGTGCGTGCGTGTGCCTGTGTGTGTGTGTGCGTGCGTGCGTGTGCCTGTGTGTGTGTGTGCGTGTGTGCCTGCGTGTGTGTACCTGTGTGCATTAAGTATATCAATCTAAATTTGGCGTGTGAGGATGAATATAAATGCTATTATTCTCCGTTGTTTCCAGTGTTTTTCGGGTGGTCAGGTGGTCAGTTGTTCTTTTGGTCTGTCTGTTGTGAGTTCTGAAAAAGTCTGTCAGTCATTCCGTAGCTATCGTCACGGCACGTTGGAGGGAGGAAGGGGGAGCAGCGCTTTAATTTCTAGACCTAATCATCCACCAGGGATATGTTGGTCATAACTACTTTTCTTCACAGCAGTCTAATCAGCCATGATATGTTGGCCATTGTCCCGACATGTCCCCACCACATTCTGAAATTGCCTTTTTGCCCCCTGCCAGTTTTATAATTGTAATGTGATACAAAACGAGGCAACAGTGGGCTTTAGGACCATGCGGACGCCTCCGAGCAGTCGCGTTGGCTGTTTGGAGTGTTTATCCGACTGGGGGAATTTAAAAAAGATATATACAGTGGGGCAAAAAAGTATTTAGTCAGCCACCAATTGTGTAAGTTCTCCCACTTAAAACGGTGAGAGAGGCCTGTAATTTGATGTTTCCACCCCCCTATGCATCACAGTAGGCATGGTGTTCTTTGGATGCAATTCAGCATTCTTTGTCCTCCAAACACGACGAGACAAGTTTTTACCTAAAAGTTATATTTTGGTTTCATCTGACCATATGACATTCTCCCAATCTTCTTCTGGATCATCCAAATGCTCTCTAGCAAACTTCAGACGGGCCTGGACATGTACTGGCTTAAGCAGGGGGACACGTCTGGCACTGCAGGATTTGAGTCCCTGGCGGCGTAGTGTGTTACTGATGGTAGGCTTTGTTACTTTGGTCCCAGCTCTCTGCAGGTCATTCACTAGGTCCCCCCGTGTGGTTCTGGGATTTTTGCTCACCGTTCTTGTGATCATTTTGACCCCACGGGGTGAAATCTTGCGTGGAGCCCCAGATCGAGGGAGATTATCAGTGGTCTTGTATGTCTTCCATTTCCTAATAATTGCTCCCACAGTTGATTTCTTCAAACCAAGCTGCTTACCTATTGCAGATTCAGTCTTCCCAGCCTGGTGCAGGTCTACAATTTTGTTTCTGGTGTCCTTTGACAGCTCTTTGGTCTTGGCCATAGTGGAGTTTGGAGTGTGACAGTTTGAGGTTGTGGACAGGTGTCTTTTATACTGATAACAAGTTCAAACAGGTGCCATTAATACAGGTAACGAGTGGAGGACAGGAACTCAGATCAGGCCCTTTCATTGTTTTATTTCCCTGTTTATAACTGTTGTGGATAAAAACATGCGCCCCAACAAAAACACTAAGGGTAAAAGACTTGATCCTTCACGCATGTGATCCTTCACGCATGACTTGTCTGAGAAATTACAAGAAAGAAATGTAGCTCGGGCTAATGCTAGAATCGTGATTCTAAGCCCGATTAAAACAGCTAAATCAACGTATTTCTTGAATTGTGTATCGGAGAGTGGTTGTAATCAAGCCAATGTTCTGGAAAGTGGTCAAACCTTTCAAAATAAAAGTCCACCCCTTCGTTACCCCATCAGGCTCTGACAGCCTCTGGGACCATTCTAGACACGTTTGAAGTTTGTGATGCTTTTAATTAATAACCATTTTGCTTAATCTGGCCACCTGGAAAAGCCATCCCGTTCCCACTAGAGGGAGGTCCTTTAGTCACCTCAGAACAGATTGTAGAGGACGATGCACTAACAGACTAACGGACTTGGTTTTCAGGATAACCCTTAGATGTCTATGATGTACTAAAGTTATTTGCTCAAGATTAATGTAAAACCATAGGAGCTGATTCACTTGATTCACTTCTAACTGTAGAATTAAACTATAGGAGCTGATTTACTTGATTCTGTCTAACAGCACTATTAAACTATAGAAGCTTATTCACTTGATTCACTTCTAACTGTAGAATAAAACCATAGGAGCTGATTCACTTGATTCACTTCTAACTGTAGAATTAAACTATAGGAGCTGATTTACTTGATTCTGTCTAACAGCAATATTAAACTATAGAAGCTGATTCACTTGATTCACTTCTAACTGCAGTACAGATTGAAGTTAAATCCATAGAGGCTGATTCAATTGATTCCTTCTAACTGCAGTATAAAACCATAGGAGCTGATTCATTTAATTCCTTCTAACTGCAGTACAGATTTATGTTAAATCCATAGAGGCTGATTCACTTGGCCCCTTCTAACTGCAGCCCTCTGCTCCACTTACTGCAGAACCACTGAGCTATATTTTTTACTGGTCAATTGTTTCTGATGTCATCGCTAAGATCTGGGAAGCGGATGGCCTCCCCTGGTATTCTGGTGTTCTCCCTAAGATCTGGGAAGAGGATGGCCTCCCCTGGTATTCTGGTGTTCCCTCTAAAATCTGGGAAGCGGATGGCCTACCCTGGTATTCTGGTGTTCTCTCTAAAATCTGGAAAGCGGGTGTCCTCCCCTGGTATTCTCATAGACCTGGACATAACACTGTTTCAGCTGGTTATAGACCTGGACATAACACTGTTTCAGCTGGTTATAGACCTGGTTATAGACCTGGACATAACACTGTTTCAGCTGGTTATAGACCTGGTTATAGACCTGGACATAACACTGTTTCAGCTGGTTATAGACCTGGACATAACACTGTTTCAGCTGGTTATAGACCTGGACATAACACTGTTTCAGCTGGTTATAGACCTGGACATAACACTGTTTCAGCTGGTTATAGACCAGAACATAACACTGTTTCAGCTGGTTATAGACCTGGTTATAGACCTGGACATAACACTGTTTCAGCTGGTTATAGACCTGGACATAGTACTGTTTCAGCTGGTTATAGACCTGGACATAATACTGTTTCAGCTGGTTATATACCTGGTTATAGACCTGGACATAGCACTGTTTCAGCTGGTTATAGACCTGGACATAACACTGTTTCAGCTGGTTATAGACCTGGACATAACACTGTTTCAGCTGGTTATAGACCTGGACATAACACTGTTTCAGCTGGTTAGACCTGGTTATAGACCTGGACATAACACTGTTTCAGCTGGTTATAGACCTGGTTATAGACCTGGACATAGCACTGTTTCAGCTGGTTATAGACCTGGACATAACACTGTTTCAGCTGGTTATAGACCTGGACATAACACTGTTTCAGCTGGTTATAGACCTGGACATAACACTGTTTCAGCTGGTTAGACCTGGTTATAGACCTGGACATAACACTGTTTCAGCTGGTTATAGACCTGGTTATAGACCTGGACATAACACTGTTTCAGCTGCTTATAGACCTGGACATAACACTGTTTCAGCTGGTTATAGACCTGGACATAACACTGTTTCAGCTGGTTATAGACCTGGTTATAGACCTGGACATAACACTGTTTCAGCTGGTTATAGACCTTGACATAACACTGTTTCAGCTGGTTATAGACCTGGACATAACACTGTTTCAGCTGGTTATAGACCTGGACATAACACTGTTTCAGCTGGTTATAGACCTGGACATAGCACTGTTTCAGCTGGTTATAGACCTGGTTATAGACCTGGACATAAAACTGTTTCAGCTGGTTATAGACCTGTACATAACACTGTTTCAGCTGGTTATAGACCTGTCCATAACACTGTTTCAGCTGGTTATAGACCAGGACATAACACTGTTTCAGCTGGTTATAGACCTGGTTATAGACCTGGACATAACACTGTTTCAGCTGGTTATAGACCTGGACATAACACTGTTTCAGCTGGTTATAGACCTGGTTATAGACCTGGACATAACACTCTTTCAGCTGGTTATAGACCTGGACATAACACTGTTTCAGCTGGTTATAGACCTGGTTATAGACCTGGACATAACACTGTTTCAGCTGGTTATAGACCTAGTTATAGACCTGGATATAACACTGTTTCAGCTGGTTATAGACCTGGACATAACACTGTTTCAGCTGGTTATAGACCTGGACATAACACTGTTTCAGCTGGTTATAGACCTTGACATAACACTGTTTCAGCTGGTTATAGAGCTGGACATAACACTGTTTCAGCTGGTTATAGACCTGGACATGACACCGTTTCAGCTGGTTATAGACCTGGACATAGCACTGTTTCAGCTGGTTATAGACCTGGTTATAGACCTGGACATAAAACTGTTTCAGCTGGTTATAGACCTGGACATAAAACTGTTTCAGCTGGTTATAGACCTGTCCATAACACTGTTTCAGCTGGTTATAGACCTGGACATAACACTGTTTCAGCTGGTAATAGACCTGGTTATAGACCTGGACATAACACTGTTTCAGCTGCTTATAGACCTGGACATAACACTGTTTCAGCTGGTTATAGACCTGGACATAACACTGTTTCAGCTGGTTATAGACCTAGTTATAGACCTGGATATAACACTGTTTCAGCTGGTTATAGACCTGGACATAACACTGTTTCAGCTGGTTATAGACCTGGTTATAGACCTGGACATAACACTGTTTCAGCTGGTTATAGACCTTGACATAACACTGTTTCAGCTGGTTATAGACCTGGACATAACACTGTTTCAGCTGGTTATAGACCTGGACATAACACCGTTTCAGCTGGTTATAGACCTGGACATAGCACTGTTTCAGCTGGTTATAGACCTGGTTATAGACCTGGACATAAAACTGTTTCAGCTGGTTATAGACCTGGACATAAAACTGTTTCAGCTGGTTATAGACCTGTCCATAACACTGTTTCAGCTGGTTATAGACCAGGACATAACACTGGTTCAGCTGGTTATAGACCTGGTTATAGACCTGGACATAACACTGTTTCAGCTGGTTATAGACCTGGACATAACACTGTTTCAGCTGGTTATAGAACTGGACATAACACTATTTCAGCTGGTTATAGACCTGGTTATAGACCTGGACATAACACTGTTTCAGCTGGTTATAGACCTGGACATAACACTATTTCAGCTGGTTATAGACCTGGTTATAGACCTGGACATAACACTGTTTCAGCTGGTTATAGACCTGGTTATAGACCTGTCCATAACACTGTTTCAGCTGGTTATAGACCTGGACATAACACTGTTTCAGCTGGTTATAGACCTGGTTATAGACCTGGACATAACACTGTTTCAGCTGCTTATAGACCTGGACATAACACTGTTTCAGCTGGTTATAGACCTGGACATAACACTGTTTCAGCTGGATATAGACCTAGTTATAGACCTGGATATAACACTGTTTCAGCTGGTTATAGACCTGGACATAACACTGTTTCAGCTGGTTATAGACCTGGTTATAGACCTGTACATAACACTGTTTCAGCTGGTTATAGACCTGGACATAACACTGTCAGCTGGTTATAGACCTGGACATAACACTGTTTCAGCTGGTTATAGACCTGGTTATAGACCTGGACATAACACTGTTTCAGCTGGTTATAGACCTGGACATAACACTGTTTAAGCTGGTTATAGACCTGGTTATAGACCTGGACATAACACTGTTTCAGCTGGTTATAGACCTTGACATAACACTCTTTCAGCTGGTTATAGACCTGGACATAACACTGTTTCAGCTGGTAATAGACCTGGACATAACACTGTTTCAGCTGGTTATAGACCTGGACATAGCACTGTTTAAGCTGGTTATAGACCTGGTTATAGACCTGGACATAAAACTGTTTCAGCTGGTTATAGACCTGTACATAACACTGTTTCAGCTGGTTATAGACCTGTCCATAACACTGTTTCAGCTGGTTATAGACCAGGACATAACACTGTTTCAGCTGGTTATAGACCTGGTTATAGACCTGGACATAACACTGTTTCAGCTGGTTATAGACCTGGACATAGTACTGTTTCAGCTGGTTATAGACCTGGACATAACACTGTTTCAGCTGGTTATAGACCTGGTTATAGACCTGGACATAACACTGTTTCAGCTGGTTATAGACCTGGACATAACACTGTTTCAGCTGGTTATAGACCTGGTTATAGACCTGGATATAACACTGTTTCAGCTGGTTATAGACCTTGACATAACACTGTTTCAGCTGGTTATAGACCTGGACATAACACTGTTTCAGCTGGTTATAGACCTGGACATAACACCGTTTCAGCTGGTTATTGACCTGGACATAGCACTGTTTCAGCTGGTTATAGACCTGGTTATAGACCTGGACATAAAACTGTTTCAGCTGGTTATAGACCTGGACATAAAACTGTTTCAGCTGGTTATAGACCTGTCCATAACAATGTTTCAGCTGGTTATAGACCAGGACATAACACTGTTTCAGCTGGTTATAGACCTGGTTATAGACCTGGACATAACACTGTTTCAGCTGGTTATAGACCTGGACATAACACTGTTTTAGCTGGTTATAGAACTGGACATAACACTATTTCAGCTGGTTATAGACCTGGTTATAGACCTGGACATAACACTGTTTCAGCTGGTTATAGACCTGGATATAACACTGTTTCAGCTGGTTATAGACCTGGACATAACACTGTTTCAGCTGCTTATAGACCTGGACATAACACTGTTTCAGCTGGTTATAGACCTGGACATAACACTGTTTCAGCTGGTTATAGACCTAGTTATAGACCTGGATATAACACTGTTTCAGCTGGTTATAGACCTGGACATAAAACTGTTTCAGCTGGTTATAGACCTGGTTATAGACCTGGACATAACACTGTTTCAGCTGGTTATAGACCTGGACATAACACTTTCAGCTGGTTGTAGACCTGGACATAACACTGTTTCAGCTGGTTATATACCTGGTTATAGACCTGGACATAACCCTGTTTCAGCTGGTTATATACCTGGACATAACACTGTTTCAGCTGGTTATAGACCTGGTTATAGACCTGGACATAACACTGTTTCAGCTGGTTATAGACCTTGACATAACACTGTTTCAGCTGGTTATAGACCTGGACATAACACTGTTTCAGCTGGTTATAGACCTGGATATAACACTGTTTCAGCTGGTTATAGACCTGGACATAACACTGTTTCAGCTGGTTATAGACCTGGTTATAGACCTGGACATACAACTGTTTCAGCTGGTTATAGACCTGTACATAACACTGTTTCAGCTGGTTATAGACCTGTCCATAACACTGTTTCAGCTGGTTATAGACCAGGACATAACACTGTTTCAGCTGGTTATAGACCTGGTTATAGACCTGGACATAACACTGTTTCAGCTGGTTATAGACCTGGACATAACACTGTTTCAGCTGGTTATAGACCTGGACATAACACTGTTTCAGCTGGTTATAGACCTGGTTATAGACCTGGACATAACACTGTTTCAGCTGGTTATAGACCTGGACATAACACTGTTTCAGCTGGTTATAGACCTGGTTATAGACCTGGACATAACACTGTTTCAGCTGGTTATAGACCTGGTTATAGACCTGGACATAACACTGTTTCAGCTGGTTATAGACCTGGACATAACACTGTTTCAGCTGGTTATAGACCTGGACATAACACTGTTTCAGCTGGTTATAGACCTGGACATAACACTGTTTCAGCTGGTTATAGACCAGGACATAACACTGTTTCAGCTGGTTATAGACCTGGTTATAGACCTGGACATAACACTGTTTCAGCTGGTTATAGACCTGGACATAGTACTGTTTCAGCTGGTTATAGACCTGGACATAATACTGTTTCAGCTGGTTATATACCTGGTTATAGACCTGGACATAGCACTGTTTCAGCTGGTTATAGACCTGGACATAACACTGTTTCAGCTGGTTATAGACCTGGACATAACACTGTTTCAGCTGGTTATAGACCTGGACATAACACTGTTTCAGCTGGTTAGACCTGGTTATAGACCTGGACATAACACTGTTTCAGCTGGTTATAGACCTGGTTATAGACCTGGACATAGCACTGTTTCAGCTGGTTATAGACCTGGACATAACACTGTTTCAGCTGGTTATAGACCTGGACATAACACTGTTTCAGCTGGTTATAGACCTGGACATAACACTGTTTCAGCTGGTTAGACCTGGTTATAGACCTGGACATAACACAGTTTCAGCTGGTTATAGACCTGGTTATAGACCTGGACATAACACTGTTTCAGCTGCTTATAGACCTGGACATAACACTGTTTCAGCTGGTTATAGACCTGGACATAACACTGTTTCAGCTGGTTATAGACCTGGTTATAGACCTGGACATAACACTGTTTCAGCTGGTTATAGACCTTGACATAACACTGTTTCAGCTGGTTATAGACCTGGACATAACACTGTTTCAGCTGGTTATAGACCTGGACATAACACTGTTTCAGCTGGTTATAGACCTGGACATAGCACTGTTTCAGCTGGTTATAGACCTGGTTATAGACCTGGACATAAAACTGTTTCAGCTGGTTATAGACCTGTACATAACACTGTTTCAGCTGGTTATAGACCTGTCCATAACACTGTTTCAGCTGGTTATAGACCAGGACATAACACTGTTTCAGCTGGTTATAGACCTGGTTATAGACCTGGACATAACACTGTTTCAGCTGGTTATAGACCTGGACATAACACTGTTTCAGCTGGTTATAGACCTGGTTATAGACCTGGACATAACACTCTTACAGTTGGTTATAGACCTGGACATAACACTGTTTCAGCTGGTTATAGACCTGGTTATAGACCTGGACATAACACTGTTTCAGCTGGTTATAGACCTGGACATAACACTGTTTCAGTTGGTTGTAGACCTGGTTATAGACCTGGACATAACACTGTTTCAGCTGGTTATAGACCTGGACATAACACTGTTTCAGCTGGTTATAGACCTGGTTATAGACCTGGACATAACACTGTTTCAGCTGGTTATAGACCTTGACATAACACTGTTTCAGCTGGTTATAGACCTGGACATAACACTGTTTCAGCTGGTTATAGACCTGGACATAACACCGTTTCAGCTGGTTATAGACCTGGACATAGCACTGTTTCAGCTGGTTATAGACCTGGTTATAGACCTGGACATAAGACTGTTTCAGCTGGTTATAGACCTGGACATAAAACTGTTTCAGCTGGTTATAGACCTGTCCTTAACACTGTTTCAGCTGGTTATAGACCAGGACATAACACTGTTTCAGCTGGTTATAGACCTGGTTATAGACCTGGACATAACACTGTTTCAGCTGGTTATAGACCTGGACATAACACTGTTTCAGCTGGTTATAGACCTGGTTATAGACCTGGACATAACACTGTTTCAGCTGCTTATAGACCTGGACATAACACTGTTTCAGCTGGTTATAGACCTGGACATAACACTGTTTCAGCTGGTTATAGACCTAGTTATAGACCTGGATATAACACTGTTTCAGCTGGTTATAGACCTGGACATAACACTGTTTCAGCTGGTTATAGACCTGGTTATAGACCTGGACATAACACTGTTTCAGCTGGTTATAGACCTTGACATAACACTGTTTCAGCTGGTTATAGACCTGGACATAACACTGTTTCAGCTGGTTATAGACCTGGACATAACACCGTTTCAGCTGGTTATAGACCTGGACATAGCACTGTTTCAGCTGGTTATAGACCTGGTTATAGACCTCGACATAAAACTGTTTCAGCTGGTTATAGACCTGGACATAAAACTGTTTCAGCTGGTTATAGACCTGTCCATAACACTGTTTCAGCTGGTTATATACCAGGGCATAACACTGGTTCAGCTGGTTATAGACCTGGTTATAGACCTGGACATAACACTGTTTCAGCTGGTTATAGACCTGGACATAACACTGTTTCAGCTGGTTATAGAACTGGACATAACACTATTTCAGCTGGTTATAGACCTGGTTATAGACCTGGACATAACACTGTTTCAGCTGGTTATAGACCTGGACATAACACTATTTCAGCTGGTTATAGACCTGGTTATAGACCTGGACATAACACTGTTTCAGCTGGTTATAGACCTGGTTATAGACCTGGACATAACACTGTTTCAGCTGGTTATAGACCTGGACATAACACTGTTTCAGCTGGTTATAGACCTGGTTATAGACCTGGACATAACACTGTTTCAGCTGCTTATAGACCCGGACATAACACTGTTTCAGCTGGTTATAGACCTGGACATAACACTGTTTCAGCTGGTTATAGACCTAGTTATAGACCTGGATATAACACTGTTTCAGCTGGTTATAGACCTGGACATAACACTGTTTCAGCTGGTTATAGACCTGGTTATAGACCTGGACATAACACTGTTTCAGCTGGTTATAGACCTGGACATAACACTTTCAGCTGGTTATAGACCTGGACATAACACTGTTTCAGCTGGTTATAGACCTGGTTATAGACCTGGACATAACACTGTTTCAGCTGGTTATAGACCTGGACATAACACTGTTTCAGCTGGTTATAGACCTGGTTATAGACCTGGACATAACACTGTTTCAGCTGGTTATAGACCTTGATATAACACTCTTTCAGCTGGTTATAGACCTGGACATAACACTGTTTCAGCTGGTAATAGACCTGGACATAACACTGTTTCAGCTGGTTATAGACCTGGACATAGCACTGTTTAAGCTGGTTATAGACCTGGTTATAGACCTGGACATAAAACTGTTTCAGCTGGTTATAGACCTGTACATAACACTGTTTCAGCTGGTTATAGACCTGTCCATAACACTGTTTCAGCTGGTTATAGACCAGGACATAACACTGTTTCAGCTGGTTATAGACCTGGTTATAGACCTGGACATAACACTGTTTCAGCTGGTTATAGACCTGGACATAGTACTGTTTCAGCTGGTTATAGACCTGGACATAACACTGTTTCAGCTGGTTATAGACCTGGTTATAGACCTGGACATAACACTGTTTCAGCTGGTTATAGACCTGGACATAACACTGTTTCAGCTGGTTATAGACCTGGTTATAGACCTGGATATAACACTGTTTCAGCTGGTTATAGACCTTGACATAACACTGTTTCAGCTGGTTATAGACCTGGACATAACACTGTTTCAGCTGGTTATAGACCTGGACATAACACCGTTTCAGCTGGTTATTGACCTGGACATAGCACTGTTTCAGCTGGTTATAGACCTGGTTATAGACCTGGACATAAAACTGTTTCAGCTGGTTATAGACCTGGACATAAAACTGTTTCAGCTGGTTATAGACCTGTCCATAACAATGTTTCAGCTGGTTATAGACCAGGACATAACACTGTTTCAGCTGGTTATAGACCTGGTTATAGACCTGGACATAACACTGTTTCAGCTGGTTATAGACCTGGACATAACACTGTTTCAGCTGGTTATAGAACTGGACATAACACTATTTCAGCTGGTTATAGACCTGGTTATAGACCTGGACATAACACTGTTTCAGCTGGTTATAGACCTGGACATAACACTGTTTCAGCTGGTTATAGACCTGGTTATAGACCTGGACATAACACTGTTTCAGCTGCTTATAGACCTGGACATAACACTGTTTCAGCTGGTTATAGACCTTGACATAACACTGTTTCAGCTGGTTATAGACCTGGACATAACACTGTTTCAGCTGGTTATAGACCTGGACATAACACCGTTTCAGCTGGTTATTGACCTGGACATAGCACTGTTTCAGCTGGTTATAGACCTGGTTATAGACCTGGACATAAAACTGTTTCAGCTGGTTATAGACCTGGACATAAAACTGTTTCAGCTGGTTATAGACCTGTCCATAACACTGTTTCAGCTGGTTATAGACCAGGACATAACACTGTTTCAGCTGGTTATAGACCTGGTTATAGACCTGGACATAACACTGTTTCAGCTGGTTATAGACCTGGACATAACACTGTTTCAGCTGGTTATAGAACTGGACATAACACTATTTCAGCTGGTTATAGACCTGGTTATAGACCTGGACATAACACTGTTTCAGCTGGTTATAGACCTGGACATAACACTGTTTCAGCTGGTTATAGACCTGGTTATAGACCTGGACATAACACTGTTTCAGCTGGTTATAGACCTGGACATAACACTGTTTCAGCTGGTTATAGACCAGGACATAACACTTTTTCAGCTGGTTATAGACCTGGTTATAGACCTGGACATAACACTGTTTCAGCTGGTTATAGACCTGGACATAACACTGTTTCAGCTGGTTATAGACCTGGACATAACACTGTTTCAGCTGGTTATAGAACTGGACATAACACTATTTCAGCTGGTTATAGACCTGGTTATAGACCTGGACATAACACTGTTTCAGCTGGTTATAGACCTGGACATAACACTATTTCAGCTGGTTATAGACCTGGTTATAGACCTGGACATAACACTGTTTCAGCTGGTTATAGACCTGGTTATAGACCTGGACATAACACTGTTTCAGCTGGTTATAGACCTGGACATAACACTGTTTCAGCTGGTTATAGACCAGGACATAACACTTTTTCAGCTGGTTATAGACCTGGTTATAGACCTGGACATAACACTGTTTCAGCTGGTTATAGACCTGGACATAACACTGTTTCAGCTGGTTATAGACCTGGACATAACACTGTTTCAGCTGGTTATAGAACTGGACATAACACTATTTCAGCTGGTTATAGACCTGGTTATAGACCTGGACATAACACTGTTTCAGCTGGTTATAGACCTGGACATAACACTATTTCAGCTGGTTATAGACCTGGTTATAGACCTGGACATAACACTGTTTCAGCTGGTTATAGACCTGGTTATAGACCTGGACATAACACTGTTTCAGCTGGTTATAGACCTGGACATAACACTGTTTCAGCTGGTTATAGACCTGGTTATAGACCTGGACATAACACTGTTTCAGCTGCTTATAGACCCGGACATAACACTGTTTCAGCTGGTTATAGACCTGGACATAACACTGTTTCAGCTGGTTATAGACCTAGTTATAGACCTGGATATAACACTGTTTCAGCTGGTTATAGACCTGGACATAACACTGTTTCAGCCGGTTATAGACCTGGTTATAGACCTGGACATAACACTGTTTCAGCTGGTTATAGACCTGGACATAACACTTTCAGCTGGTTATAGACCTGGACATAACACTGTTTCAGCTGGTTATAGACCTGGTTATAGACCTGGACATAACACTGTTTCAGCTGGTTATAGACCTGGACATAACACTGTTTCAGCTGGTTATAGACCTGGTTATAGACCTGGACATAACACTGTTTCAGCTGGTTATAGACCTTGACATAACACTCTTTCAGCTGGTTATAGACCTGGACATAACACTGTTTCAGCTGGTAATAGACCTGGACATAACACTGTTTCAGCTGGTTATAGACCTGGACATAGCACTGTTTAAGCTGGTTATAGACCTGGTTATAGACCTGGACATAAAACTGTTTCAGCTGGTTATAGACCTGTACATAACACTGTTTCAGCTGGTTATAGACCTGTCCATAACACTGTTTCAGCTGGTTATAGACCAGGACATAACACTGTTTCAGCTGGTTATAGACCTGGTTATAGACCTGAACATAACACTGTTTCAGCTGGTTATAGACCTGGACATAGTACTGTTTCAGCTGGTTATAGACCTGGACATAACACTGTTTCAGCTGGTTATAGACCTGGTTATAGACCTGGACATAACACTGTTTCAGCTGGTTATAGACCTGGACATAACACTGTTTCAGCTGGTTATAGACCTGGTTATAGACCTGGATATAACACTGTTTCAGCTGGTTATAGACCTTGACATAACACTGTTTCAGCTGGTTATAGACCTGGACATAACACTGTTTCAGCTGGTTATAGACCTGGACATAACACCGTTTCAGCTGGTTATTGACCTGGACATAGCACTGTTTCAGCTGGTTATAGACCTGGTTATAGACCTGGACATAAAACTGTTTCAGCTGGTTATAGACCTGGACATAAAACTGTTTCAGCTGGTTATAGACCTGTCCATAACAATGTTTCAGCTGGTTATAGACCAGGACATAACACTGTTTCAGCTGGTTATAGACCTGGTTATAGACCTGGACATAACACTGTTTCAGCTGGTTATAGACCTGGACATAACACTGTTTCAGCTGGTTATAGAACTGGACATAACACTATTTCAGCTGGTTATAGACCTGGTTATAGACCTGGACATAACACTGTTTCAGCTGGTTATAGACCTGGACATAACACTGTTTCAGCTGGTTATAGACCTGGTTATAGACCTGGACATAACACTGTTTCAGCTGCTTATAGACCAGGACATAACACTGTTTCAGCTGGTTATAGACCTGGTTATAGACCTGGACATAACACTGTTTCAGCTGGTTATAGACCTGGACATAACACTGTTTCAGCTGGTTATAGAACTGGACATAACACTATTTCAGCTGGTTATAGACCTGGTTATAGACCTGGACATAACACTGTTTCAGCTGGTTATAGACCTGGACATAACACTGTTTCAGCTGGTTATAGACCTGGTTATAGACCTGGACATAACACTGTTTCAGCTGCTTATAGACCTGGACATAACACTGTTTCAGCTGGTTATAGACCTTGACATAACACTGTTTCAGCTGGTTATAGACCTGGACATAACACTGTTTCAGCTGGTTATAGACCTGGACATAACACCGTTTCAGCTGGTTATTGACCTGGACATAGCACTGTTTCAGCTGGTTATAGACCTGGTTATAGACCTGGACATAAAACTGTTTCAGCTGGTTATAGACCTGGACATAAAACTGTTTCAGCTGGTTATAGACCTGTCCATAACACTGTTTCAGCTGGTTATAGACCAGGACATAACACTGTTTCAGCTGGTTATAGACCTGGTTATAGACCTGGACATAACACTGTTTCAGCTGGTTATAGACCTGGACATAACACTGTTTCAGCTGGTTATAGAACTGGACATAACACTATTTCAGCTGGTTATAGACCTGGTTATAGACCTGGACATAACACTGTTTCAGCTGGTTATAGACCTGGACATAACACTGTTTCAGCTGGTTATAGACCTGGTTATAGACCTGGACATAACACTGTTTCAGCTGGTTATAGACCTGGACATAACACTGTTTCAGCTGGTTATAGACCAGGACATAACACTTTTTCAGCTGGTTATAGACCTGGTTATAGACCTGGACATAACACTGTTTCAGCTGGTTATAGACCTGGACATAACACTGTTTCAGCTGGTTATAGACCTGGACATAACACTGTTTCAGCTGGTTATAGAACTGGACATAACACTATTTCAGCTGGTTATAGACCTGGTTATAGACCTGGACATAACACTGTTTCAGCTGGTTATAGACCTGGACATAACACTATTTCAGCTGGTTATAGACCTGGTTATAGACCTGGACATAACACTGTTTCAGCTGGTTATAGACCTGGTTATAGACCTGGACATAACACTGTTTCAGCTGGTTATAGACCTGGACATAACACTGTTTCAGCTGGTTATAGACCTGGTTATAGACCTGGACATAACACTGTTTCAGCTGCTTATAGACCCGGACATAACACTGTTTCAGCTGGTTATAGACCTGGACATAACACTGTTTCAGCTGGTTATAGACCTAGTTATAGACCTGGATATAACACTGTTTCAGCTGGTTATAGACCTGGACATAACACTGTTTCAGCCGGTTATAGACCTGGTTATAGACCTGGACATAACACTGTTTCAGCTGGTTATAGACCTGGACATAACACTTTCAGCTGGTTATAGACCTGGACATAACACTGTTTCAGCTGGTTATAGACCTGGTTATAGACCTGGACATAACACTGTTTCAGCTGGTTATAGACCTGGACATAACACTGTTTCAGCTGGTTATAGACCTGGTTATAGACCTGGACATAACACTGTTTCAGCTGGTTATAGACCTTGACATAACACTCTTTCAGCTGGTTATAGACCTGGACATAACACTGTTTCAGCTGGTAATAGACCTGGACATAACACTGTTTCAGCTGGTTATAGACCTGGACATAGCACTGTTTAAGCTGGTTATAGACCTGGTTATAGACCTGGACATAAAACTGTTTCAGCTGGTTATAGACCTGTACATAACACTGTTTCAGCTGGTTATAGACCTGTCCATAACACTGTTTCAGCTGGTTATAGACCAGGACATAACACTGTTTCAGCTGGTTATAGACCTGGTTATAGACCTGAACATAACACTGTTTCAGCTGGTTATAGACCTGGACATAGTACTGTTTCAGCTGGTTATAGACCTGGACATAACACTGTTTCAGCTGGTTATAGACCTGGTTATAGACCTGGACATAACACTGTTTCAGCTGGTTATAGACCTGGACATAACACTGTTTCAGCTGGTTATAGACCTGGTTATAGACCTGGATATAACACTGTTTCAGCTGGTTATAGACCTTGACATAACACTGTTTCAGCTGGTTATAGACCTGGACATAACACTGTTTCAGCTGGTTATAGACCTGGACATAACACCGTTTCAGCTGGTTATTGACCTGGACATAGCACTGTTTCAGCTGGTTATAGACCTGGTTATAGACCTGGACATAAAACTGTTTCAGCTGGTTATAGACCTGGACATAAAACTGTTTCAGCTGGTTATAGACCTGTCCATAACAATGTTTCAGCTGGTTATAGACCAGGACATAACACTGTTTCAGCTGGTTATAGACCTGGTTATAGACCTGGACATAACACTGTTTCAGCTGGTTATAGACCTGGACATAACACTGTTTCAGCTGGTTATAGAACTGGACATAACACTATTTCAGCTGGTTATAGACCTGGTTATAGACCTGGACATAACACTGTTTCAGCTGGTTATAGACCTGGACATAACACTGTTTCAGCTGGTTATAGACCTGGTTATAGACCTGGACATAACACTGTTTCAGCTGCTTATAGACCTGGACATAACACTGTTTAAGCTGGTTATAGACCTTGACATAACACTGTTTCAGCTGGTTATAGACCTGGACATAACACTGTTTCAGCTGGTTATAGACCTGGACATAACACCGTTTCAGCTGGTTATTGACCTGGACATAGCACTGTTTCAGCTGGTTATAGACCTGGTTATAGACCTGGACATAAAACTGTTTCAGCTGGTTATAGACCTGGACATAAAACTGTTTCAGCTGGTTATAGACCTGTCCATAACACTGTTTCAGCTGGTTATAGACCAGGACATAACACTGTTTCAGCTGGTTATAGACCTGGTTATAGACCTGGACATAACACTGTTTCAGCTGGTTATAGACCTGGACATAACACTGTTTCAGCTGGTTATAGAACTGGACATAACACTATTTCAGCTGGTTATAGACCTGGTTATAGACCTGGACATAACACTGTTTCAGCTGGTTATAGACCTGGACATAACACTGTTTCAGCTGGTTATAGACCTGGTTATAGACCTGGACATAACACTGTTTCAGCTGGTTATAGACCTGGACATAACACTGTTTCAGCTGGTTATAGACCAGGACATAACACTTTTTCAGCTGGTTATAGACCTGGTTATAGACCTGGACATAACACTGTTTCAGCTGGTTATAGACCTGGACATAACACTGTTTCAGCTGGTTATAGACCTGGACATAACACTGTTTCAGCTGGTTATAGAACTGGACATAACACTATTTCAGCTGGTTATAGACCTGGTTATAGACCTGGACATAACACTGTTTCAGCTGGTTATAGACCTGGACATAACACTATTTCAGCTGGTTATAGACCTGGTTATAGACCTGGACATAACACTGTTTCAGCTGGTTATAGACCTGGTTATAGACCTGGACATAACACTGTTTCAGCTGGTTATAGACCTGGACATAACACTGTTTCAGCTGGTTATAGACCTGGTTATAGACCTGGACATAACACTGTTTCAGCTGCTTATAGACCCGGACATAACACTGTTTCAGCTGGTTATAGACCTGGACATAACACTGTTTCAGCTGGTTATAGACCTAGTTATAGACCTGGATATAACACTGTTTCAGCTGGTTATAGACCTGGACATAACACTGTTTCAGCCGGTTATAGACCTGGTTATAGACCTGGACATAACACTGTTTCAGCTGGTTATAGACCTGGACATAACACTTTCAGCTGGTTATAGACCTGGACATAACACTGTTTCAGCTGGTTATAGACCTGGTTATAGACCTGGACATAACACTGTTTCAGCTGGTTATAGACCTGGACATAACACTGTTTCAGCTGGTTATAGACCTGGTTATAGACCTGGACATAACACTGTTTCAGCTGGTTATAGACCTTGACATAACACTCTTTCAGCTGGTTATAGACCTGGACATAACACTGTTTCAGCTGGTAATAGACCTGGACATAACACTGTTTCAGCTGGTTATAGACCTGGACATAGCACTGTTTAAGCTGGTTATAGACCTGGTTATAGACCTGGACATAAAACTGTTTCAGCTGGTTATAGACCTGTACATAACACTGTTTCAGCTGGTTATAGACCTGTCCATAACACTGTTTCAGCTGGTTATAGACCAGGACATAACACTGTTTCAGCTGGTTATAGACCTGGTTATAGACCTGAACATAACACTGTTTCAGCTGGTTATAGACCTGGACATAGTACTGTTTCAGCTGGTTATAGACCTGGACATAACACTGTTTCAGCTGGTTATAGACCTGGTTATAGACCTGGACATAACACTGTTTCAGCTGGTTATAGACCTGGACATAACACTGTTTCAGCTGGTTATAGACCTGGTTATAGACCTGGATATAACACTGTTTCAGCTGGTTATAGACCTTGACATAACACTGTTTCAGCTGGTTATAGACCTGGACATAACACTGTTTCAGCTGGTTATAGACCTGGACATAACACCGTTTCAGCTGGTTATTGACCTGGACATAGCACTGTTTCAGCTGGTTATAGACCTGGTTATAGACCTGGACATAAAACTGTTTCAGCTGGTTATAGACCTGGACATAAAACTGTTTCAGCTGGTTATAGACCTGTCCATAACAATGTTTCAGCTGGTTATAGACCAGGACATAACACTGTTTCAGCTGGTTATAGACCTGGTTATAGACCTGGACATAACACTGTTTCAGCTGGTTATAGACCTGGACATAACACTGTTTCAGCTGGTTATAGAACTGGACATAACACTATTTCAGCTGGTTATAGACCTGGTTATAGACCTGGACATAACACTGTTTCAGCTGGTTATAGACCTGGACATAACACTGTTTCAGCTGGTTATAGACCTGGTTATAGACCTGGACATAACACTGTTTCAGCTGCTTATAGACCTGGACATAACACTGTTTAAGCTGGTTATAGACCTTGACATAACACTGTTTCAGCTGGTTATAGACCTGGACATAACACTGTTTCAGCTGGTTATAGACCTGGACATAACACCGTTTCAGCTGGTTATTGACCTGGACATAGCACTGTTTCAGCTGGTTATAGACCTGGTTATAGACCTGGACATAAAACTGTTTCAGCTGGTTATAGACCTGGACATAAAACTGTTTCAGCTGGTTATAGACCTGTCCATAACACTGTTTCAGCTGGTTATAGACCAGGACATAACACTGTTTCAGCTGGTTATAGACCTGGTTATAGACCTGGACATAACACTGTTTCAGCTGGTTATAGACCTGGACATAACACTGTTTCAGCTGGTTATAGAACTGGACATAACACTATTTCAGCTGGTTATAGACCTGGTTATAGACCTGGACATAACACTGTTTCAGCTGGTTATAGACCTGGACATAACACTGTTTCAGCTGGTTATAGACCTGGTTATAGACCTGGACATAACACTGTTTCAGCTGGTTATAGACCTGGACATAACACTGTTTCAGCTGGTTATAGACCAGGACATAACACTTTTTCAGCTGGTTATAGACCTGGTTATAGACCTGGACATAACACTGTTTCAGCTGGTTATAGACCTGGACATAACACTGTTTCAGCTGGTTATAGAACTGGACATAACATTATTTCAGCTGGTTATAGACCTGGTTATAGACCTGGACATAACACTGTTTCAGCTGGTTATAGACCTAGACATAACACTGTTTCAGCTGGTTATAGACCTGGTTATAGACCTGGACATAACACTGTTTCAGCTGCTTATAGACCTGGACATAACACTGTTTCAGCTGGTTATAGACCTGGACATAACACTGTTTCAGCTGGTTATAGACCTAGTTATAGACCTGGATATAACACTGTTTCAGCTGGTTATAGACCTGGACATAACACTGTTTCAGCTGGTTATAGACCCGGTTATAGACCTGGACATAACACTGTTTCAGCTGGTTATAGACCTGGACATAACACTTTCAGCTGGTTATAGACCTGGACATAACACTGTTTCAGCTGGTTATAGACCTGGTTATAGACCTGGACATAACACTGTTTCATCTGGTTATAGACCTGGACATAACACTGTTTCAGCTGGTTATAGACCTGGTTATAGACCTGGACATAACACTGTTTCAGCTGGTTATAGACCTGGTTATAGACCTGGACATAACACTGTTTCAGCTGGTTATAGACCTGGACATAGTACTGTTTCAGCTGGTTATAGACCTGGACATAACACTGTTTCAGTTGGTTATAGACCTGGTTATAGACCTGGACATAACACTGTTTCAGCTGGTTATAGACCTGGACATAACACTGTTTCAGCTGGTTATAGACCTGGACATAACACTGTTTCAGCTGGTTATAGACCTGGACATAACACTGTTTCAGCTGGTTATAGACCAGGGCATAACACTGTTTCAGCTGGTTATAGACCTGGTTATAGACCTGGACATAACACTGTTTCAGCTGGTTATAGACCTGGACATAGTACTGTTTCAGCTGGTTATAGACCTGGACATAACACTGTTTCAGTTGGTTATAGACCTGTTTATAGACCTGGACATAACACTGTTTCAGCTGGTTATAGACCTGGACATAACACTGTTTCAGCTGGTTATAGACCTGGACATAACACTGTTTCAGCTGGTTATAGACCTGGTTAGAGACCTAGACATAACACTGTTTCAGCTGGTTATAGACCTGGACATAACACTGTTTCAGCTGGTTATAGACCTGATTATAGACCTGGACATAACACTGTTTCAGCTGGTTATAGACCTGGACATAACACTGTTTCAGCTGGTTATAGACCTGGACATAACACTGTTTCAGCTGGTTATAGACCTAGTTATAGACCTGGATATAACACTGTTTCAGCTGGTTATAGACCTGGACATAACACTGTTTCAGCTGGTTATAGACCTGGTTATAGACCTGGACATAACACTGTTTCAGCTGGTTATAGACCTGGACATAACACTTTCAGCTGGTTATAGACCTGGACATAACACTGTTTCAGCTGGTTATATACCTGGTTATAGACCTGGACATAACCCTGTTTCAGCTGGTTATAGACCTGGACATAACACTGTTTCAGCTGGTTATAGACCTGGTTATAGACCTGGACATAACACTGTTTCAGCTGGTTGTAGACCTTGACATAACACTGTTTCAGCTGGTTATAGACCTGGACATAACACTGTTTCAGCTGGTTATAGACCTGGACATAACACTGTTTCAGCTGGTTATAGACCTGGACATAACACTGTTTCAGCTGGTTATAGACCTGGTTATAGACCTGGACATAAAACTGTTTCAGCTGGTTATAGACCTGTACATAACACTGTTTCAGCTGGTTATAGACCTGTCCATAACACTGTTTCAGTTGGTTATAGACCAGGACATAACACTGTTTCAGCTGGTTATAGACCTGGTTATAGACCTGGACATAACACTGTTTCAGCTGGTTATAGACCTGGACATAACACTGTTTCAGCTGGTTATAGACCTGGACATAACACTGTTTCAGCTGGTTATAGACCTGGTTATAGACCTGGACATAACACTGTTTCAGCTGGTTATAGACCTGGACATAACACTGTTTCAGCTGGTTATAGACCTGGTTATAGACCTGGACATAACACTGTTTCAGCTGGTTATAGACCTTGACATAACACTGTTTCAGCTGGTTATAGACCTGGACATAACACTGTTTCAGCTGGTTATAGACCTGGACATAACACCGTTTCAGCTGGTTATAGACCTGGACATAGCACTGTTTCAGCTGGTTATAGACCTGGTTATAGACCTGGACATAAAACTGTTTCAGCTGGTTATAGACCTGGACATAAAACTGTTTCAGCTGGTTATAGACCTGTCCATATCACTGTTTCAGCTGGTTATAGACCAGGACATAACACTGTTTCAGCTGGTTATAGACCTGGTTATAGACCTGGACATAACACTGTTTCAGCTGGTTATAGACCTGGACATAACACTGTTTCAGCTGGTTATAGAACTGGACATAACACTATTTCAGCTGGTTATAGACCTGGTTATAGACCTGGACATAACACTGTTTCAGCTGGTTATAGACCTGGACATAACACTGTTTCAGCTGGTTATAGACCTGGTTATAGACCTGGACATAACACTGTTTCAGCTGCTTATAGACCTGGACATAACACTGTTTCAGCTGGTTATAGACCTGGACATAACACTGTTTCAGCTGGTTATAGACCTAGTTATAGACCTGGATATAACACTGTTTCAGCTGGTTATAGACCTGGACATAACACTGTTTCAGCTGGTTATAGACCCGGTTATAGACCTGGACATAACACTGTTTCAGCTGGTTATAGACCTGGACATAACACTTTCAGCTGGTTATAGACCTGGACATAACACTGTTTCAGCTGGTTATAGACCTGGTTATAGACCTGGACATAACACTGTTTCAGCTGGTTATAGACCTGGACATAACACTGTTTCAGCTGGTTATAGACCTGGTTATAGACCTGGACATAACACTGTTTCAGCTGGTTATAGACCTTGACATAACACCGTTTCAGCTGGTTACAGACCTGGACATAACACTGTTTCAGCTGGTTATAGACCTGGACATAACACTGTTTCAGCTGGTTATAGACCTGGACATAGCACTGTTTAAGCTGGTTATAGACCTGGTTATAGACCTGGACATAAAACTGTTTCAGCTGGTTATAGACCTGTACATAACACTGTTTCAGCTGGTTATAGACCTGTCCATAACACTGTTTCAGCTGGTTATAGACCAGGACATAACACTGTTTCAGCTGGTTATAGACCTGGTTATAGACCTGGACATAACACTGTTTCAGCTGGTTATAGACCTGGACATAGTACTGTTTCAGCTGGTTATAGACCTGGACATAACACTGTTTCAGCTGGTTATAGACCAGGGCATAACACTGTTTCAGCTGGTTATAGACCTGGTTATAGACCTGGACATAACACTGTTTCAGCTGGTTATAGACCTGGACATAGTACTGTTTCAGCTGGTTATAGACCTGGACATAACACTGTTTCAGTTGGTTATAGACCTGGTTATAGACCTGGACATAACACTGTTTCAGCTGGTTATAGACCTGGACATAACACTGTTTCAGCTGGTTATAGACCTGGACATAACACTGTTTCAGCTGGTTATAGACCTGGTTATAGACCTAGACATAACACTGTTTCAGCTGGTTATAGACCTGGTTATAGACCTGGACATAACACTGTTTCAGCTGGTTATAGACCTGGACATAACACTGTTTCAGCTGGTTATAGACCTGGTTATAGACCTGGACATAACACTGTTTCAGCTGGTTATAGACCTGGACATAGCACTGTTTCAGCTGGTTATAGACCTGGACATAACACTGTTTCAGCTGGTTATAGACCTGGACATAACACTGTTTCAGCTGGTTATAGACCTGGACATAACACTGTTTCAGCTGGTTATAGACCTGGTTATAGACCTGGACATAACACTGTTTCAGCTGGTTATAGACCTGGACATAACACTGTTTCAGCTGGTTATAGACCTGGACATAACACTGTTTCAGCTGGTTATAGACCTGGTTATAGACCTGGACATAACACTGTTTCAGCTGGTTATAGACCTGGACATAACACTGTTTCAGCTGGTTATAGACCTGGACATAACACTGTTTCAGCTGGTTATAGACCTGGACATAACACTGTTTCAGCTGGTTATAGACCTGGACATAACACTGTTTCAGCTGGTTATAGACCTGGACATAACACTGTTTCAGCTGGTTATAGACCTGGTTATAGACCTGGACATAACACTGTTTCAGCTGGTTATAGACCTGGACATAACACTGTTTCAGCTGGTTATAGACCTGGTTATAGACCTGGACATAACACTGCTTCAGCTGGTTATAGACCTGGACATGACACTGTTTCAGCTGGTTATAGACCTGGTTATAGACCTGGACATACCACTGTTTCAGCTGGTTATAGACCTGGACATGACACTGTTTCAGCTGGTTATAGACCTGGACATAACACTGTTTCAGCTGGTTATAGACCTGGTTATAGACCTGGACATAACACTGTTTCAGCTGGTTATAGACCTGGACATGACACTGTTTCAGCTGGTTATAGACCTGGTTATAGACCTGGACATAACACTGTTTCAGCTGGTTATAGACCTGGACATGACACTGTTTCAGCTGGTTATAGACCTGGTTATAGACCTGGACATAACACTGTTTCTACTGGTTATAGACCTGGACATAACACTGTTTCAGCTGGTTATAGACCTGATTATAGACCTGGACATAACACTGTTTCAGCTGGTTATAGACCTGGTTATAGACCTAGACATAACACTGTTTCAGCTGGTTATAGACCTGGTTATAGACCTGGACATAACACTGTTTCAGCTGGTTATAGACCTGATTATAGACCTGGACATAACACTGTTTCAGCTGGTTATAGACCTGGACATAACACTGTTTCAGCTGGTTATAGACCTGGTTATAGACCTGGACATAACACTGTTTCAGCTGGTTATAGACCTGGACATAACACTGTTTCAGCTGGTTATAGACCTGGACATATCACTGTTTCAGCTGGTTATAGACCTGGACATAACACTGTTTCAGCTGGTTATAGACCTGGTTATAGACCTGGACACAACACTGCTTCAGCTGGTTATAGACCTGGACATAACACTGTTTCAGCTGGTTACAGACCTGGACATAACACTGTTTCAGCTGGTTATAGACCTGGACATAACACTGTTTCAGCTGGTTGTAGACCTGGTTATAGACCTGGACATAACACTGTTTCAGCTGGTTATAGACCTGGACATAACACTGTTTCAGCTGGTTATAGACCTGGACATAACACTGTTGCAGCTGGTTATAGACCTGGACATAACACTGTTGCAGCTGGTTATAGACCTGGACATAACACTGTTTCAGCTGGTTATAGACCTGGACATAACACTGTTTCAGCTGGTTATATCCTGGACATAGTACTGTTTCAGCTGGTTATAGATTATATGTTTGAAATTGTTTGGATCAATAAAACAAATTTGAGCTGTCTTATTTATACCCCGTTCCAAGACCTTCGATCCTGTTGACCATCACATTCTTATTCAATAGTCTGCTGAAGTCGGCCTGGTTTGAAAATGATCTGTGAGACAGGACTCAATGTGTAGTATCTCTGACAGTGTTCATGTCAGTCTGCTGGATATTATGAAAGGTATTCTGCAGGGTTCTTTACTGTTTATAGAAATAATATCGGTCTATTTAAGAAAAAGAAAGTACTATTCATCTGTATGAAGACGGCACTGTTTAATTGATCCAACTGTTGACTAGGCTGTTTGCGCTTCAATCTGACCTTGTTACCTTACAGAAAGCCCTGGTTGGTTTAAAACATGTTCTAATGGGCAAGACTATGTACATGCTGTTCTCTCGTTCTCTACAGAATTTTCCAGATGAACTACATATTTATTCACTGGATGGTTCTCCCATCGATCAGGTTCCCGCCTACAAATATCTGGGTATCTGGATTGACGAAGATTTCATGTTTTAAAAAACGTACGGATGAGCTAGCTCAAAATATAATATTTAAAGTGGACTTATTTTTTTTAGAAATAGATCTTTCCTCTCCCTAAATAGCAGGAAGTAGATTGTTCAGTCTACTTTTCCTGCCAGTTCTTGATTATGGTGACACCATTTTACCAGATTGCAGCAGCCACTACTCTTAACCCTTTGTATGCCGTCTACCAAAGCACCATTCGTTTCATCACAGGTGACCATTTTGCTACTCCTCACTGCTTCCTGTCTCAACAGCTGAACCTCACTAAAGTCCCGTAGATCACTCCATTATTCCCTTTCTGTTTACAAAGCCCTGATACACAAAGCTTCCAACTTACCAAACTTCATTGCTAACGTATAAAATAATGAGATACCAAACCCGTTCACAGGGTTGGTTAACTCTTGAGGTCCCAAAGGGTCTCCACGGAATTAAGTAAATCCGCTTTTAGGAAATCCGCTTTTTTGGAATCACTTACATTAACATTAGTTCCGTTTGGATTCCCTGGTTCCGTTTGGATTCCCTGGTTCCTTTTGGATTCCCTGGTTCCGTTTGGATTCCCTGGTTCCGTTTGGATTCCCTGGTTCCTTTTCCCTGGTTCCGTTTGGATTCCCTGGTTCCTTTTGGATTCCCTGGTTCCGTTTGGATTCCCTGGTTCCTTTTGGATTCCCTGGTTCCGTTTGGATTCCCTGGTTCCGTTTGGATTCCCTGGTTCCTTTTGGATTCCCTGGTTCCGTTTGGATTCCCTGGTTCCTTTTGGATTCTCCCTGGTTCCGTTTGGATTCCCTGGTTCCTTTTGGATTCCCTGGTTCCGTTTGGATTCCCTGGTTCCATTTGGATTCCCTGGTTCCTTTTGGATTCCCTGGTTCCGTTTGGATTCCCTGGTTCCGTTTGGATTCCCTGGTTCCTTTTGGATTCCCTGGTTCCGTTTGGATTCCCTGGTTCCTTTTGGATTCCCTGGTTCCGTTTGGATTCCCTGGTTCCTTTTGGATTCCCTGGTTCCGTTTGGATTCCCTGGTTCCTTTTGGATTCCCTGGTTCCGTTTGGATTCCCTGGTTCCTTTTGGATTCCCTGGTTCCGTTTGGATTCCCTGGTTCCTTTTGGATTCCCTGGTTCCGTTTGGATTCCCTGGTTCCGTTTGGATTCCCTGGTTCCGTTTGGATTCCCTGGTTCCTTTTGGATTCCCTGGTTCCGTTTGGATTCCCTGGTTCCGTTTGGATTCTCCCTGGTTCCGTTTGGATTCCCTGGTTCCTTTTGGATTCCCTGGTTCCGTTTGGATTCCCTGGTTCCATTTGGATTCCCTGGTTCCTTTTGGATTCCCTGGTTCCGTTTGGATTCTCCCTGGTTCCGTTTGGATTCCCTGGTTCCTTTTGGATTCCCTGGTTCCGTTTGGATTCCCTGGTTCCGTTTGGATTCCCTGGTTCCTTTTGGATTCCCTGGTTCCGTTTGGATTCCCTGGTGCCACTAGGGCACTTTAAAGCCCTGACGATGTATAAGTTCACTGAGCTGTGCAATTGTTTTGATTGATTGATTTAGTAACTAGTTTCTGATGCTGTGATGTTCTGGAGGATCGTACTGTTATTGGATCTGATTGATTTAGTAACTAGTTTCTGATGCTGTGATGTTCTGGGGTATCGTACTGTTATTGGATCTGATTGATTTAGTAACTAGTTTCTGATGCTGTGATGTTCTGGGGTATTGTACTGTTATTGGATCTGATTGATTTAGTAACTAGTTTCTGATGCTGTGATGTTCTGGGGTATTGTACTGTTATTGGATCTGATTGATTTAGTAACTAGTTTCTGATGCTGTGATGTTCTGGAGTATTGTACTGTTATTGGATCTGATTGATTTAGTAACTAGTTTCTGATGCTGTGATGTTCTGGGGTATCGTACTGTTATTGGATCTGATTGATTTAGTAACTAGTTTCTGATGCTGTGATGTTCTGGAGGATCGTACTGTTATTGGATCTGATTGATTTAGTAACTAGTTTCTGATGCTGTGATGTTCTGGGGTATTGTACTGTTATTGGATCTGATTGATTTAGTAACTAGTTTCTGATGCTGTGATGTTCTGGAGTATTGTACTGTTATTGGATCTGATTGATTTAGTAACTAGTTTCTGATGCTGTGATGTTCTGGGGGATCGTACTGTTATTGGATCTGATTGATTTAGTAACTAGTTTCTGATGCTGTGATGTTCTGGGGTATTGTACTGTTATTGGATCTGATTGATTTAGTAACTAGTTT
>NC_143041.1:48777446-48782446 GCF_057628025.1 Oncorhynchus mykiss | reverse complement strand
TTCGTTTGTGTTTTACTGATTGGCTGGGAGGTTGTGATGAAATATTCAGAGCTCATTCACCAATTTAATTAGTCTAAAACCAGACACAGCCTTCACCATCATCTCTCTCTCTTTCTCTCTCCGTCTCTCTCGATCTCCCTCTCTCAATTCAATTCCATTGAAGGGCTTTATTGGCATGGGTAAAATGTGTTGACATAAACAAATGTACAAATGTACATTACACATACAAAAATTTAAAAAGAATAAAGACATTTCAAATGTCATATTATGTATATATACATCTTCACCTACTGTATATATACAGTGTTGTACAGTCGCTCTCTCTCTCTCTCAATAACATTTTAGGGCTTTATTGGCATGGAAACATATGTTTCTCTCTCTCTCTATAACATTTTAGGGCTTTATTGCAATGGAAACATATTTTTCTCTCTCTCTCTATAACATTTTAGGGCTTTATTGGCATGGAAACATATGTTTCTCTCTCTCTCAATAACATTTTAGGGCTTTATTGGCATGGAAACATATGTTTCTCTCTCTCTCTATAACATTTTAGGGCTTTATTGCAATGGAAACATATTTTTCTCTCTCTCTCTCAATAACATTTTAGGGCTTTATTGGCATGGAAACATATGTTTCTCTCTCTCTCAATAACATTTTAGGGCTTTATTGGCATGGAAACATATGTTTCTCTCTCTCTCAATAACATTTTAGGGCTTTATTGGCATGGAAACATATGTTTCTCTCTCTCTCTATAACATTTTAGGGCTTTATTGGCATGGAAACATATGTTTCTCTCTCTCTCAATAACATTTTAGGGCTTTATTGGCATGGAAACATACGTTTCTCTCTCTCTCAATAACATTTTAGGGCTTTATTGCAATGGAAACATATTTTTCTCTCTCTCTCAATAACATTTTAGGGCTTTATTGGCATGGAAACATATGTTTCTCTCTCTCTCTATAACATTTTAGGGCTTTATTGGCATGGAAACATATGTTTCTCTCTCTCTCTATAACATTTTAGGGCTTTATTGGCATGGAAACATATGTTTCTCTCTCTCTATAACATTTTAGGGCTTTATTGGCATGGAAACATATTTTTCTCTCTCTCTCAAAAACATTTTAGGGCTTTATTGCAATGGAAACATATGTTTCTCTCTCTCTCTATAACATTTTAGGGCTTTATTGCAATGGAAACATATGTTTCTCTCTCTCTCAATAACATTTTAGGGCTTTATTGGCATGGAAACATGTTTCTCTCTCTCTATATAACATTTTAGGGCTTTATTGGCATGGAAACATATGTTTCTCTCTCTCTCAATAACATTTTAGGGCTTTATTGGCATGGAAACATGTTTCTCTCTCTCTCAATAACATTTTAGGGCTTTATTGGCATGGAAACATATGTTTCTCTCTCTCTATATAACATTTTAGGGCTTTATTGGCATGGAAACATATGTTTCTCTCTCTCTCAATAACATTTTAGGGCTTTATTGCAATGGAAACATATTTTTCTCTCTCTCTCTATAACATTTTAGGGCTTTATTGGCATGGAAACATATGTTTCTCTCTCTCTCTCTATAACATTTTAGGGCTTTATTGGCATGGAAACATATGTTTCTCTCTCTCTCTATAACATTTTAGGGCTTTATTGCAATGGAAACATATTTTTCTCTCTCTCTCAATAACATTTTAGGGCTTTATTGGCATGGAAACATATGTTTCTCTCTCTCTCAATAACATTTTAGGGCTTTATTGCAATGGAAACATATTTTTCTCTCTCTCTCTCAATAACATTTTAGGGCTTTATTGGCATGGAAACATATGTTTCTCTCTCTCTCAATAACATTTTAGGGCTTTATTGCAATGGAAACATATTTTTCTCTCTCTCTCTATAACATTTTAGGGCTTTATTGGCATGGAAACATATGTTTCTCTCAAACGAATACACCTAACAAGCATCAGAATAATGTCATTTCTCTCTCTCACTCAAACACCATATCGGGATTGTGTCATGACTATTTATTACCTATCATTTATATTTCTCTGTTCCTCCAGGTCTTGGCTGTGACTCTGAGGCAGACGGTGAACCCGGGTCAGAGGCTAAAGGTCACCATGGTAGCTCCCTGTCCATAGTCTTTGACGAAGACAAGCCCATAGCTGCTAGCGGAGCGTATAACCTAGACCAGCTCATAGCTGCTGCTGCTGCTGCTGCTGAGTCCCAGAGCCGATCTCTAACCCGCTCTCTGAGCCTCCAGGCTGGGGAGCTAGACGGCTCCGGCCCCCTAGACGGCGGAGGATCCTCCATCTCAATCGGAGACTCCCGTCCCATAGCTGAGGCCTTTAGTGTTGACTGTGGTACTGAGAGTGCTCCAGGGACTCTCCGCAGACCCTCCAAGAAGGGGCCTCTCCGCCCAGGCGGCTCCCTGAAAAAGAAGCCTCTCCCCAGCCAGAGCTCTAACCTAGAGAGTCCCCAACTGCCGTCCTCCGGAACCACACCGGAGCTGGAGAAGAGTGGCGAGCTCACCAGAGCAGCCAGACCCCTATTGGTCTCTGAGGATCTGGAAGTAGGAGGAGCCACAGTAGACTCCGCCTCGCTCACTGAAGAGACCAATCACACTAGCCCAGAGACAGATAATCAACTAATCCTGGCCCCTACTTCTATTCTGACCCCGACCCCAGCTATCTCTATACCCAACCGACAGGAGGACACCCCCATCTCCGTGCCGGAGGCCCCCCCAGGCAACGAAGGCTCTCCCCTCAGTGGGACCTACAAATGGGACCCAGACAACTTTGAAGACATCGACCCGTTCAACAACGGAGGGAGTAAAGTCGCTAACTCCCCGGAGCGCCCTAACGCCGAGCCAACTCTTCCCTCAACCAGCCCCCCTATTCGAACCCCAGGGGCGGTCAGACTGGAGTTTGACTATTCTGAGGAGACCCTCGAGGAGCCTCCCAAGGCCTCTCCACCACCCAAGAAGCTGGGCAAAAAAGCAGGTTCCAAGGTCTGTCATAGGGTCTGTCATAGGGTTGCAAAATTCTATTAACTTTCCCCAAATTCCCTGATCTTCCAGAAATCCCAGTTGGATTTTGACTCTAGTCTGTCGTCATGTTTAGTGCTCTCCTTGGTCTTCATGTTTAATCTGTGTGTTTGATCTGTGTTTTATTTTACTGATTATATTGCTGACTGTGTAAAGTTACTTTGGAGTGTTTTGAAAAGCGCTTAAAATGAATAGACTGTATCATTATTAATATGATGTATTTTTTTGTTATTATCAGATGCCTCTAAGGAAGCCCAGGATGGGTCTGAAGAAGGCCGTCCAGCCCCCATGTGAACCCCTAGACAACAGCCTAATCCCCGATGACATCCCCGTCTCTAAGCCCTCCTATAACTCTGACCCGGCTCAGTGGGACGACCCTAACTTCAATCCTTTCGGCTCTAACAGCGGGATCCCTATCTCTCCCGAGCTGAACAAACCCTCCTATAGTTTTGACTCTGACACCTTCAATGAGTCAGCTGTCAACTCCTTCAAGGGTTCGTCCAATAGGACGGCTGCGTTTCCACCCAAGGCTGCCTCTGGCTCCGCCTCTTTCGAGGTGTCGGCCAATGACGACGAGGTTGATAACGATAACGATGAAGTTAGGGAGCTGGAGGACCACAGCCAGAACAAACCGACCAAGACCAAGAAGAAACCAATCAAATCGTAAGTTTAAATGCCATTGCATTATTAGGTGGTTATAAGGCACTTTCACGTTGTCATTTATTTATGTGTTTCTGTTTGTATATTTAGTACTGAATTCTTTTAGCTGTGTGTGTGTGTGTGTGTGTGTGTGTGTGTGTGTGTGTGTGTGTGTGTGTGTGTGTGTGTGTGTGTGTGTGTGTGTGTGTGTGCGTGTGTGTTTTGTTATCTCTCTATCCAAATTGGGAGAGAGAATGTGTTTGTCTGTCTGTGCCACCTGTCTCTCTGTCACCTGTCTGTCTCTCTATCACCTGTCTGTCTCTGTGTCTCCTGTCTGTCTCTCTGTCACCTGTCTGTCTCTCTGTCTCCTGTTTGTCTCTCTATCACCTGTCTGTCTCCCTGTCACCTGTCTGTCTTTCTGTCACCTGTCTGTCTCTCTGTCATCTGTCTGTCTCTCTGTCTCCTGTCTGTCTCTCTGTCACCTGTCTGTCTCTCTGTCACCTGTCTGTCTCTCTGTCACCTCTCTGTCTCCTGTCTGTCTCCCTGTCACCTGTCTGTCTTTCTGTCACCTGTCTGTCTCCCTGTCACCTGTCTGTCTTTCTGTCACCTGTCTGTCTCTCTGTCACCTGTCTGTCTCTCTGTCTCCTGTCTGTCTCTCTATCACCTGTCTGTCTCTCTGTCACCTCTCTGTCTCCCTGTCACCTGTCTGTCTCTCTGTCACCTGTCTGTCTCTCTGTCACCTGTCTGTCTCTCTGTCTCCTCTCTGTCTCTCTGTCACCTGTCTGTGTGTTTTCGTGTGCCACAGGAAGTCGAAGGGTTCCTCTCTGTGTTGTCTGTTGTAAGTACAGGAATGGCAGCAGGACTGTTTTGACCTCTAACTGTTTATGTAAATAATGTTTCAGTTTTTCTAAACATCCTACTCTCAGAGAGAGCATGTAGCCCCGTCGTGCTCATCTCCTTCTAACTTTCCCCAAATTCACAAGTTCTCCTGAAATTCTGGGAATCTTCCCAACCAGGATTTCAGGAAAACATGGGACATTTTTCAACCCTGTCCTCCTCCCTATTAACACAACAGTAACTTAAAGACAACCAATCAGAGAAGCTCTACCATGCAAAACCAACCAATCAGAGAAGCTCTACCATGCCCATTTTCTTCAATGAGCATCCTGCCACATAAATGTAACCAGTCTTGTACAGGTGCACCCCTTCTCCAAGGGAAAGAGAACATTCACACGGTAGCACCTCCTCTATTGAAGAGCCACAGAGGTTGGTCGTGGTCACACTAAGGAGCAGTGTATCTGTGTGGTCTAGGTTGGTTGTA
>NC_143041.1:48702446-48767446 GCF_057628025.1 Oncorhynchus mykiss | reverse complement strand
ATTGATTTATCATGGTTATATTATTGATTTATATTATTGATTTATCATGGTTATATTATTGATTTATATTATTGATTTATCATGGTTATATTATTGATTTATATTATTGATTCATATTATTGATTTAGATGATTGATTTATAGTATTGATTTATATTATTGATTTATATTATTGATTTATCATGGTTATATTATTGATTTAGATTATTGATTTATAGTATTGATTTATATTATTGATTTATAGTATTGATTTATCATAGTTATATTATTGAATATTATTATATTATTGATTTATCATGGTTATATTATTGATTTATATTATTGATTTATATTATTGATTTATCATGGTTATATTATTGATTTATCATGGTTATATTATTGATTTATATTATTGATTTATATTATTGATTTATCATGGTTATATTATTGATTTATATTATTGATTCATATTATTGATTTATCATGGTTATATTATTGATTTATCATGGTTATATTATTGATTTATATTATTGATTCATATTATTGATTTATCATAGTTATATTATTGATTTATATTATTGATTCATATTATTGATTTATCATGGTTATATTATTGATTCATATTATTGATTTATATTATTGATTTATATTATTGATTCATATTATTGATTTATCATGGTTATATTATTGATTTATCATGGTTATATTATTGATTTATATTATTGATTCATATTATTGATTTATCATGGTTATATTATTGATTTATATTATTGATTCATATTATTGATTTATATTATTGATTCATATTATTGATTTATCATAGTTATATTATTGATTTATATTATTGATTCATATTATTGATTTATCATAGTTATATTATTGATTTATCATAGTTATATTATTGATTTATATTATTGATTCATATTATTGATTTATCATGGTTATATTATTGATTTATCATAGTTATATTATTGATTTATATTATTGATTCATATTATTGATTTATCATGGTTATATTATTGATTCATATTATTGATTTATCATAGTTATATTATTGATTTATATTATTGATTCATATTATTGATTTATCATGGTTATATTATTGATTTATATTATTGATTCATATTATTGATTTATCATGGTTATATTATTGATTTATATTATTGATTTATATTATTGATTTATATTATTGATTTATATTATTGATTTATCATGGTTATATTATTGATTTATATTATTGATTCATATTATTGATTTATCATGGTTATATTATTGATTTATCATAGTTATATTATTGATTTATATTATTGATTTATCATAGTTATATTATTGATTTATATTATTGATTTATCATGGTTATATTATTGATTTATATTATTGATTTATATTATTGATTTATATTATTGATTCATATTATTGATTTATCATGGTTATATTATTGATTTATATTATTGATTTATCATGGTTATATTATTGATTTATCATAGTTATATTATTGATTTATATTATTGATTTATCATGGTTATATTATTGATTTATATTATTGATTTATATTATTGATTTATATTATTGATTTATATTATTGATTTATCATGGTTATATTATTGATTTAGATTATTGATTTACATTATTGATTTATCATGGTTATATTATTGATTTATATTATTGATTTACATTATTGATTTATCATGGTTATATTATTGATTTATATTATTGATTTATATTATTGATTTATATTATTGATTCATATTATTGATTTATCATAGTTATATTATTGATTTATATTATTGATTTATATTATTGATTTATCATGGTTATATTATTGATTTATATTATTGATTTATATTATTGATTTATATTATTGATTCATATTATTGATTTATCATGGTTATATTATTGATTTATATTATTGATATATCATGGTTATATTATTGATTTATATTATTGATTTACATTATTGATTTATCATGGTTATATTATTGATTTATATTATTGATTTATCATGGTTATATTATTGATTTATATTATTGATTCATATTATTGATTTATCATGGTTATATTATTGATTTATCATGGTTATATTATTGATTTATATTATTGATTTATATTATTGATTTATATTATTGATTTATATTATTGATTTATATTATTGATTTATATTATTGATTTATCATGGTTATATTATTGATTTATATTATTGATTTATCATGGTTATATTATTGATTTATCATGGTTATATTATTGATTTATATTATTGATTTATCATGGTTATATTATTGATTTATATTATTGATTTATATTATTGATTCATATTATTGATTTATATTATTGATTTATATTATTGATTTATATTATTGATTTATCATGGTTATATTATTGATTTATATTATTGATTTATATTATTGATTTATATTATTGATTTATCATGGTTATATTATTGATTTATCATGGTTATATTATTGATTTATATTATTGATTTATATTATTGATTTATATTATTGATTTATCATGGTTATATTATTGATTTATCATAGTTATATTATTGATTTATCATGGTTATATTATTGATTTATATTATTGATTTATATTATTGATTTATATTATTGATTTATATTATTGATTTATCATGGTTATATTATTGATTTATCATGGTTATATTATTGATTTATATTATTGATTTATCATGGTTATATTATTGATTTATCATGGTTATATTATTGATTTATCATGGTTATATTATTGATTTATATTATTGATTCATATTATTGATTTATATTATTGATTTATCATGGTTATATTATTGATTTATCATGGTTATATTATTGATTTATATTATTGATTCATATTATTGATTTATCATGGTTATATTATTGATTTATATTATTGATTTACATTATTGATTTATCATAGTTATATTATTGATTTATATTATTGATTCATATTATTGATTTATCATAGTTATATTATTGATTTATATTATTGATTTATATTATTGATTTATATTATTGATTTATATTATTGATTTATATTATTGATTTATCATGGTTATATTATTGATTTATATTATTGATTTATATTATTGATTTATATTATTGATTTATCATGGTTATATTATTGATTTATATTATTGATTTATCATGGTTATATTATTGATTTATATTATTGATTTATCATGGTTATATTATTGATTTATATTATTGATTTATATTATTGATTTATCATGGTTATATTATTGATTTATATTATTGATTCATATTATTGATTTATATTATTGATTTATATTATTGATTTATATTATTGATTTATATTATTGATTTATTATAGTTATATTATTGATTTATAATATTGATTTATATTATTGATTTATCATGGTTATATTATTGATTTATCATGGTTATATTATTGATTTATATTATTGATTTATCATGGTTATATTATTGATTTATCATGGTTATATTATTGATTTATCATGGTTATATTATTGATTTATATTATTGATTTATCATGGTTATATTATTGATTTATCATGGTTATATTATTGATTTATATTATTGATTTATCATGGTTATATTATTGATTTATCATGGTTATATTATTGATTTATCATGGTTATATTATTGATTTATATTATTGATTTATCATGGTTATATTATTGATTTATCATGGTTATATTATTGATTTATCATAGTTATATTATTGATTTATATTATTGATTTATCATGGTTATATTATTGATTTATATTATTGATTTATCATAGTTATATTATTGATTTATATTATTGATTTATCATGGTTATATTATTGATTTATATTATTGATTTATATTATTGATTTATCATGGTTATATTATTGATTTATCATGGTTATATTATTGATTTATATTATTGATTCATATTATTGATTTATCATGGTTATATTATTGATTTATCATGGTTATATTATTGATTTATATTATTGATTCATATTATTGATTTATCATGGTTATATTATTGATTTATATTATTGATTTACATTATTGATTTATCATAGTTATATTATTGATTTATATTATTGATTCATATTATTGATTTATCATAGTTATATTATTGATTTATATTATTGATTTATCATAGTTATATTATTGATTTATATTATTGATTTATATTATTGATTTATATTATTGATTTATATTATTGATTTATATTATTGATTTATCATGGTTATATTATTGATTTATATTATTGATTTATTATAGTTATATTATTGATTTATATTATTGATTTATATTATTGATTTATCATGGTTATATTATTGATATATCATGGTTATATTATTGATTTATCATGGTAATACTATTGGTGTTTGAGGATGAGTGTGTGTCCTCACTGTCTCTGCTTCTCTTCATTTTCACCCTGGTGTCTAGTCAGTTTCCTTTACCTTAGCTACTCCATTACTTTCATTGAGCTTCCTTTTATCTACAATATGTTAGCCTGTTAAGTGTTGACTACTGTATGTGTGTGTGACTGTTTGTTGATCTGTGAGTGTGTGTGGGTACTGTAGGTGGGATGTAAGTTGCCTCAACTTCTGGTTCTCTTTATGTCTCCTCCTTCTCCCTCCGGCCACACCCTCCCTTCTCCCACTCCTCCCCCTCCTCCTCCCTCTGGCAACACCCTTCCTCCTCCTCCCTCCGGCCACACCCTTCCTCCTCCTCCCTCCTGCCACACTCTTCCTCCTCCTCCCTCCGGTAACACCCTTCCTCCCCTTCCCTCCGGCCACACCCTTCCTCCCCTTCCCTCCGGCCACACCCTTCCTCCTCCTCCCTCCGGCCACACCCTCCCTTCTCCCACTCCTCCCACTCCCCCCCCCCCCCCCCCACCCCCCGTCCTACCTGCGTCTCAGGAGGAACTGGTTCTAGCTGCTCTGAGGATAGAGGCTCTGCAGGTAGCCAAACACATCTCAGACAGCCCCTCCCTCTCCACTGTCACCCCCCAGGTACTGAGCTGAACCAGCCTGCACCTGTACCTGCTCACCGTGTGTGTGTGTGTGTCGATGTATGTGTGACTGTGAGAGCAGCATGAGCGTGTCTCAGCCTGCCCCCCCCCCCCCATTTTAGTCACACCATTGTGTGAGCCCATGGCCGTTACTCAACAATAACAATAATTGCTGTTGCCTCTCCCTGTATTTCCCCACGTAACATCTCTAACACGGCTTGTAGCCCCTGACCTGTGACCCCTAACCCCTGAATTCCAATCACCAGCTTTCCTGAATCAATCAGCAGAAAAGAGCGCTGGGCCTTTTCTCTCCTTTGTAATCAAACCCATCCATGCATGTTGCCTGTTGGCCTGATCAGGAAAGGCTTCGATAAACACGAAGGTGACTTGGGATATGGTTGACTTCATCTGGGTCAGTCACCATCTGAAAACTCCACGTTATCCTCATTCCTAGGGTTGCACAATTCCGGTAAAATTTCAAGGTTTTCCAAGAATCCTGTTTGGAGGAATCGGGATTTCCACCTGCTTATTCTAGCTTTATTCCGGGACTCTTCCAACACTGATTTCTGGAAAACTTGGGAATTTTAGTGAAAGCTACTGGAATTTTGCAAAACCTACTCATCAATCTGTAGTCATTCCTCAATCAAATGGGAGTCATTTTTTTATGATGATATACTGTTGTTTTTCTGGTAAATAACAACAACTAACAACAACACTGATGAACACAACAGTGTCACGCCAGATGTGCTGAAAGTGAGGTCTGTTGGGTAGGTTTCCTCAAGTGTCAACACATAACCTCATTTCAGGTTGAATGTCCGCAGAAAGAAGGTTCATTGACGCCTGGTTGAAGGTTTGGAGAAGGTGCGAGATTTCACAACTTGATTTTTAGATGTTTCATCACCCTGAAAGTAATCTACAGTCCACCTCTGGTCTCTTGGACTTCCCACCCCTATGGGAAGTCAGTTCCCGCTCAGCCCAGTCCAAGCTCTTCTCTGTCCTGGCACCACAATGGTGGAACCAGCTTCCCCCTGATGCTAGGACAGCAGAGTCCCTGCCCATCTTCCCCCTGATGCAAGGACAGCAGAGTCCCTGTCCATCTTCCCCCTGATGCTAGGACAGCAGAGTCCCTGTCCATCTTCCCCCTGACGCAAGGACAGCAGAGTCCCTGTCCATCTTCCCCCTGATGCTAGGACACCAGAGTCCCTGTCCATCTTCCCCCTGATGCTAGGACACCAGAGTCCCTTCCCATCTTCCCCCCTGAAGCTAGGACAGCAGAGTCTTCCCGAAAGGACCTGAAACCCTACCTCTGTCTATTCCCATGTCTCTTCCCCACTCCTCTTCCTCCTCTTCCTCCCATCTCGTCTCTGTCTCACGCTGTCTGATGTTTCCCCACTCCACAGTCCCTCCTCAAGAAGCCCAGCAGGTGGAATCTCTTCAGTTCACCCAAAGTAAGAGGAGAAATGTCACCCCCTAGTAACTGTTCTCCTCCTGACCAGTCACCCCCTAGTAACTGTTCTCCTACTGCCCAGTCACCCCCTAGTAACTGTTCTCCTCCTGACCAGTCACCCCCTAGTAACTGTTCTCCTACTGACCTGTTACCCCTCACCCCCTGACCAGTCACCCCCTAGTAACTGTTCTCCTACTGACCTGTTACCCCTCACCCCCTGACCAGTCACCCCCTAGTAACTGTTCTCCTACTGACCAGTCATCCCCTAGTAACTGTTCTCCTACTGACCAGTCACCCCCTAGTAACTGTTCTCCTACTGACCTGTTACCCCTCACCCCCTGACCAGTCACCCCCTAGTAACTGTTCTCCTACTGACCAGTCATCCCCTAGTAACTGTTCTCCTACTGACCAGTCACCCCCTAGTAACTGTTCTCCTACTGACCTGTTACCCCTCACCCCCTGACCAGTCACCCCCTAGTAACTGTTCTCCTACTGACCAGTCATCCCCTAGTAACTGTTCTCCTACTGACCAGTCACCCCCTAGTAACTGTTCTCCTACTGACCAGTCACCCCCTAGTAACTGTTCTCCTACTGCCCAGTCACCCCCTAGTAACTGTTCTCCTACTGCCCATCACCCCCTAGTAACTGTTCTCCTACTGCCCATCACCCCCTAGTAACTGTTCTCCTACTGCCCAGTCACCCCCTAGTAACTGTTCTCCTACTGCCCAGTCACCCCCTAGTAACTGTTCTCCTACTGCCCAGTCACCCCCTAGTAACTGTTCTCCTACTGACCAGTCACCCCCTAGTAACTGTTCTCCTACTGACCAGTCACCCCCTAGTAACTGTTCTCCTACTGACCAGTCACCCCCTAGTAACTGTTCTCCTACTGCCCATCACCCCCTAGTAATTGTTCTCCTACTGCCCATCACCCCCTAGTAACTGTTCTCCTACTGCCCAGTCACCCCCTAGTAACTGTTCTCCTACTGCCCAGTCACCCCCTAGTAACTGTTCTCCTACTGCCCAGTCACCCCCTAGTAACTGTTCTCCTACTGACCAGTCACCCCCTAGTAACTGTTCTCCTACTGCCCAGTCACCCCCTAGTAACTGTTCTCCTACTGCCCAGTCACCCCCTAGTAACTGTTCTCTTACTGACCAGTCACCCCCTAGTAACTGTTCTCCTACTGCCCAGTCACCCCCTAGTAACTGTTCTCCTACTGCCCAGTCACCCCCTAGTAACTGTTCTCCTACTGACCAGTCACCCCCTAGTAACTGTTCTCCTACTGCCCAGTCACCCCCTAGTAACTGTTCTCCTACTGACCAGTCACCCCCTAGTAACTGTTCTCCTCCTGACCAGTCACCCCCTAGTAACTGTTCTCCTACTGACCAGTCACCCCCTAGTAACTGTTCTCCTACTGCCCAGTCACCCCCTAGTAACTGTTCTCCTACTGCCCAGTCACCCCCTAGTAACTGTTCTCCTACTGACCTGTTACCCCTCACCCCCTGACCAGTCACCACCTAGTAACTTTTCTCCTACTGACCAGTCACCCCCTAGTAACTGTTCTCCTACTGACCTGTTACCCCTCACCCCCTGCCCAGTCACCCCCTAGTAACTGTTCTCCTACTGCCCAGTCACCCCCTAGTAACTGTTCTCCTACTGCCCATCACCCCCTCACCCCCTGACCAGTCACCCCCTAGTAACTGTTCTCCTACTGACCAGTCACCCCCTAGTAACTGTTCTCCTACTGACCAGTCACCCCCTAGTAACTGTTCTCCTACTGACCAGTCACCCCCTAGTAACTGTTTTCCTACTGACCTGTTACCCCCTAGTAACTGTTCTCCTACTGACCTGTTACCCCTCACCCCCTGACCAGTCACCCCCTAGTAACTGTTCCCCCAATGCCCTAATCCAACTAAAGACAGAACTAGATCCCATCCACTTCATATCTATAAGGTCTTGGAACATGGACTCAATCTCTCTCTCTCTCCATATCTCTCTCCATTTCTCTCTCATCTCTCTCTCAATCTCTCTCTCTCTCTCTCTCTCTCTCTCTCTCCATTTCCATCTCCATCTCTCTCTCCCTCTCTCTCTCTCTCTCTCTCTCTCTCCATCTCCATCTCTCTCTCTCTCTCTTTCTCTCCATCTCTCTCTCTCTCTCCCCATCTCCCTCTCTCCCTCCTCTCCCTCTCTCTCTCTCTCTCTCTCTCTCTCTCTCTCTCTCTCTCTCTCTCTCTCTCTCCCCATCTCCCTCTCTCCCTCTCCCTCTCTCTCTCTCTCTCTCTCTCTCTCTCTCTTTCTCTCTCCCTCTCTCTCTCTCTCTCTCTCTCTCTTTCTCTCCCTCTCCCTCTCTCTCTCTCTTCATCAATATCTTCTCTTCTCTGCTGTTCTGTTGTTCCCATTCCAATCCTCCGTTGCTAATGTGTCTGGTTTGTTATTGTCTGAAGGTTTACCTCTATGTAAAGTATATTAGGTAGAGGGAGGGAGGGAGGGAGGGAGGGAGGGAGGGGGTAGAGGAAGGGAGGGAGAATGGGAGGGAGGGAGGTAGAGGGAGGGAGGGAGGGAGGTAGGTAGGTAGAGGGAGAGAAGTTGAGGGAGGGAGGGAGGGAGGTAGGTAGAGGAGAGAAGTAGAGGGAGGTAGGTAGAGGGAGGGAGGGAGGGACGGAGGGAGGGAGGGAGGGAGGGAGGGGGAGAGAAGTAGAGGGAGCGAGGGAGGGAGGTAGGTAGGTAGAGGGAGAGAAGTAGAGGGAGGGAGGAGGGAGGTAGGTAGAGGGAGGTAGAGGAAGGGAGGGAGAGTGGGAGGGAGGGAGGGAGGGAGGGCGGGAGGAGGGAGGGAGGGAGGGAGGGAGGGAGGGAGGGAGGGGGTAGAGGGAGGGAGGATAAAACAGTAAAGTATCTTACCTGGCAGAACAAAGCTTTATGTCAGTAACGACTTGGACCAGAGCCCTGTATAGTGCACTACTTTAGACCAGAGCCCTGTATAGTGCACTACTTTAGACCAGAGCCCTGTATAGTGCACTACTTTAGACCAGAGCCCTGTATAGTGCACTACTTTAGACCAGAGACCTGTATAGTGCACTACTTTAGACCAGAGCCCTGTATAGTGCACTACTTTAGACCAGAGACCTGTATAGTGCACTACTTTAGACCAGAGACCTGTAGAGTGCACTACTTTAGACCAGAGCCCTGTATAGTGCACTACTTTAGACCAGAGCCAGGTATAGTGCACTACTTTAGACCAGAGACCTGTATAGTGCACTACTTTAGACCAGAGCCCTGTATAGTGCACTACTTTAGACCAGAGCCCTGTATAGTGCACTTCTTTAGACCAGAGCCCTGTATAGTGCACTACTTTAGACCAGAGCCCTGTATAGTGCACTACTTTAGACCAGAGCCCTGTATAGTGCACTACTTTAGACCAGAGCCCTGTATAGTGCACTACTTTAGACCAGAGCCCTGTATAGTGCACTACTTTAGACCAGAGCCCTATATAGTGCACTACTTTAGACCAGAGCCCTGTATAGTGCACTACTTTAGACCAGAGCCCTGTATAGTGCACTACTTTAGACCAGAGCCCTGTATAGTGCACTACTTTAGACCAGAGCCCTGTATAGTGCACTACTTTAGACCAGAGCCCTGTATAGTGCACTACTTTAGACCAGAGCCCTATATAGTGCACTACTTTAGACCAGAGCCCTGTATAGTGCACTACTTTAGACCAGAGCCCTATATAGTGCACTACTTTAGACCAGAGCCCTGTATAGTGCACTACTTTAGACCAGAGCCCTGTATAGTGCACTACTTTAGACCAGAGCCCAGTATAGTGCACTACTTTAGACCAGAGACCTGTATAGTGCACTACCGTTCAAAAGTTTGGGGTCACTTAGAAGTGTCCTTGTTTTTGAAAGAAAAGCTATTTTTTGTCCATTTAAAATAACATCAGATTGATCAGAAATACAGTGTAGACATTGTTAATGTTGTGAATGACTATTGTAGCTGAAAATGGCAGATTTTTTTAAATGGAATATCTACATAGGCAGACAGAGGCCCATTATCAGCAACCATCACTCCTGTGTTCCAATGGCACGTTGTGTTAGCTAATCCAAGTTGATCATTTTAAAAAGGCTAATTGATCATTAGAAAACCCTTTTGTAATTATGTTAGCACAGCTGAAAACTGTTCTGATTTAAAGAAGCAATAAAATGGACAGGTAGAACTCTCTATATTAGTGGGGCTATAAATCTCCTACACCCCCATGAGGCCCCAATTCAATCAACTCATCCTCTCATCCCCCATAGAGAGGATTAAACCATTTACGTTTTTTTGTGGGGTTGGGGGGGGGGGGGGTCAATAAAGTTAGTAGGTAGTCTAGTGGAAGCCTTAGGCCTTAGGAAATATGCATATGCATATATTAGCACCTGGGACAGAGTAGCAGGCAGTTTACTCTGGGCACCTTATTCATCCAAGCTACTCAATACTGCCCCCCAGTCACCAAGAAGTTAAGTGCATTAGATGACATGTGTTTTCCTGTTTCGATGCAGGTGCATGATGAAGGTCCATTCTAAATCAAAACAAGATTCACACATATATTATTTAGTCTATGTAAAGACAAGATTAAATCAAGAATATTCTAATGGGTGACAATATTGTCCTGTGAATGATGCCTTTTTTTTGTTGCAACTTTTTTCAAATCTCACGTAACCTAGCCCATAGGTCTATATATTTTTCGATAAGGTTTGTATCACAATTAACATATTATTATATATATTTTTTACCAGGTAAGTTGACTGAGAACACGTTCTCATTTGCAGCAACGACCTGGGGAATAGTTACAAGGGAGAGGAGGGGGATGAATGAGTCAATTGAAAACTGGGGATTATTTGGTGACCGTGATGGTGTGAGGGCCAGATTGGGAATTTAGCCGGGACACCAGGTTTAACACCCCTACTCTTACAATAAGTGCCATGGGATCTTTAATGACCTCAGAGAGTCAGGACACCAGGGTTAACACCTCTACACTTACGATAAGTGCCATGGGATCTTTAATGACCTCAGAGAGTCAGGATACCCGTTTAACGTCCCATCCGAAAGACGGCACCCTACACAGGGCAGTGTGCCCAATCACTGCCCTGGGGCATTGGTATATTTTTTCTAGACCAGAGGAAAGAGTGCCTCCTACTGGCTCTCCAACACCACTTCCAGCAGCATCTGGTCTCCCATCCAGGAACTGACCAGGACCAACCCTGCTTAGCTTCAGAAGCAAGCCAGCAGTGGTATGCAGGGTGGTATGCTGCTGGTATGCAGGGTGGTATGCTGCTGTTTGCAGGGTGGTATGCAGGGTGGTATGCTGCTGGTTGCAGGGTGGTATGCTGCTGGTTGCAGGGTGGTATGCTGCTGGTTGCAGAGTGGTATGCTGCTGGTTGCAGGGTGGTATGCAGGGTGGTATGCTGCTGGTTGCAGGGTGGTATGCTGCTGGTATGCAGGGTGGTATGCTGCTGGTTGATGCTTCTTCTTAATAAAATATACACATTAATCCGCTTTACAAGGGATGTAGAGCCTAACTACATACGCAGTGCGTGAGTTTCAAATGCCTCAAAGATAATTTTCACCACTAAAAACAAAATCTACTTTATAATTAAAGCCTTACATACATACAATCTTCACTTACAATATGCGCCTCGGAATTCTATAAGGACCCGCGCAGTTGCTTCCCAAATGTGTCTGTCTTCACTTGTAGCCTGTGAGATTACTTAACAGGCATTGGCTAATAGGAGCTGAGATATCTGAGAGCCATATAGCCATATGAGTGAGAGGTGCTTCGGAGCACGCAGCCGGGAGAAGGGAATTATAAATCAAATCAAATCAAATTTTATTTGTCACATACACATGGTTAGCAGATGTTAATGCGAGTGTAGCGAAATGCTTGTGCTTCTAGTTCCGACAATGCAGTAATAACCAACAAGTAATCTGGCTAACAATTCCAAAACTACTACCTTATAGACACAAGTGTAAGGGGATAAAGAATATGTACATAAAGATGTATGAATGAGTGATGGTACAGAGAGGCATAGGCAAGATACAGTAGATGGTATTGAGTGCAGTATATACATATGAGATGAGTATATAAACAAAGTGGCATAGTTAAAGTGGCTAGTGATACATGTATTACATAAAGATGCAGTCGATGATATAGAGTACAGTATATACGTATGCATATGAGATTAATAATGTAGGGTATGTAAACATTATATTAGGTAGCATTGTTTAAAGTGGCTAGTGATATATTTTACATAATTTCCCATCAATTCCCATTATTAAAGTGGCTGGAGTTGAGTCAGTGTGTTGGCAGGAGCCACTCAATGTTACTGGTGGCTGTAACAGTCTGATGGCCTTGAGATAGAAGCTGTTTTTCAGTCTCTCGGTCCCAGCTTTGATGCACCTGTACTGACCTCGCCTTCTGGATGATAGCGGGGTGAACAGGCAGTGGCTCGGGTGGTTGTTGTCCTTGATGATCTTTATGGCCTTCCTGTGACATCGGGTGGTGTAGGTGTCCTGGAGGGCAGGTAGTTTGCCCCCTGTCCCATTGATGTGGATAGGGGGGTGTTCCCTCTGCTGTTTCCTGAAGTCCACAATCATCTCCTTAGTTTTGTTGACGTTGAGTGTTAGGTTATTTTCCTGACACCACACTCCGAGGGCCCTCACCTCCTCCCTGTAGGCCGTCTCGTCGTTGTTGGTAATCAAGCCTACCACTGTTTTGTCGTCCGCAAACTTGATGATTGAGTTGGAGGCGTGCGTGGTCACGCAGTCATGGGTGAACAGGGAGTACAGGAGAGGGCTCAGAACGCACCCTTGTGGGGCCCCAGTGTTGAGGATCAGCGGGGTGGAAATGTTGTTGCCTACCCTCACCACCTGGGGGCGGTCCGTCAGGAAGTCCAGTACCCAGTTGCACAGGGCGGGGTCGAGACCCAGGGTCTCAAGCTTGATGACGAGCTTGGAGGGCACTATGGTGTTAAATGCCGAGCTGTAGTCGATGAACAGCATTCTCACATAGGTATTCCTCTTGTCCAGATGGGTTAGGGCAGTGTGCAGTGTGGTTGAGATTGCATCGTCTGTGGACCTATTTGGGCGGTAAGCAAATTGTAGTGGGTCTAGGGTGTCAGGTAGGGTGGAGGTGATATGGTCCTTGACTAGTCTCTCAAAGCACTTCATGATGACGGAAGTGAGTGCTACGGGGCGGTAGTCGTTTAGCTCAGTTAACTTAGCTTTCTTGGGAACAGGAACAATGGTGGCCCTCTTGAAGCATGTGGGAACAACAGACTGGGATAGGGATTGATTGAATATGTCCGTAAACACACCAGCCAGCTGGTCTGCGCATGCTCTGAGGGCGCGGCTGGGGATGCCGTCTGGGCCTGCAGCCTTGCGAGGGTTGACACGTTTAAATGTTTTCCTCACGTCGGCTGCAGTGAAGGAGAGTCCGCATGTTTTAGTTGCGGGCCGTGTCAGTGGCACTGTATTGTCCTCAAAGCGGGCAAAAAAGTAATTTAGTCTGCCTGGGAGCAAGACATCCTGGTCCGTGACAGGGCTGTTTTTATTTTTGTAATCCGTGATTGACTGTAGACCCTGCCACATACCTCTTGTGTCTGAGCTGTTGAATTGAGATTTTGTCTCTATACTGACGCTTAGCTTGTTTGATTGCCTTGCGGAGGGAATAGTTACATTATTTGTATTCGGTCATGTTTCCGGTCACCTTGCCCTGATTAAAAGCAGTGGTTCGGGCTTTCAGTTTCACACGAATGCTGCCGTCAATCCACAGTTTCTGGTTTGGGAATGTTTTAATCGTTGCTATGGGAACGACATCTTCAACGCACGTTCTAATGAACTCGCTCACCGAATCAGCGTATTCGTCAATGTTGTTGTCTGACTGAATTATAATTATTATATTCAGCCCAAGGCACAATGGCCACTGGGTGCAAAAGGCATGGATTATTTTTTTAGGTGGCATTGCAGCCACACTAAGGGGATGCTGCTGAGAAATTCAGGGCATTATCAAGTGCTTGTCAAATTGTGAATGAGAGACTGATGATGTGTGTGCAGCCTGCTCAAAAAAACAAAACAGAGCTCATGCCTGTCATGTTACTTTTTTCAAATCATCATTAGAGTCATGCAGCCTAACCATGTATTAAAAATCAACACATATTACCCAACGTATTACCCAACATATTACCCAACGTATTACCCAACGTATTACCCAACGTATTACCCAACGTATTACCCAACATATTACCCAAAACGCTCAACACAGAATATCCGCACTCTCTCAAATCATTTGTAGAAAATATCCTTTCGATTTTATTCAGCTTTGTTCAATTGTATTCTTCATACTGTAAAATAATGCCACGGAATTATAAGCTAATCTTGTCTGCTAAATGAACTAGTGCAGCCCACAGCCATGTGGCACAGTCAGATCAGGGCCTAACATCAGGACAACTCAGAGTATGTAGCCCACAGCCATGTGGCACAGCCAGATCAGGACCTAACATAAGGACAACTCAGAGTATGTTATTCTGTTCTTCTGAAATAGACTACATTTTCTTCATATCATAATGTTTATTTAGACCTGTCTAAAATAAATGGATTTATTGTGATGGTGTAGGATATATTATATGGATTTATTATACTTTTTAAAATGTAGATGTTCCAAAGGTCTGCATATCAGTGGCTTGTAGGCTGTGTGTGGAAGCCAGGAGATGCTAACTGTGTTTATGTTAATTAACAGTCAATTACCGGTTGACCGGCACAACCCTAGCTGCTACCCTATTCCTATCCCTCCCCCAGCAATACTGCCTCTTTCCCTTGCCTGGACCCAATCACAGCCAAGCTGTTGCAGCTTCAGCCAATCACAGGGCCACAGCTCTGGGATTGACGATTGCTTATGTTGCTACCAGCTGCCCAAACCTCCAGGAGCATCATTGCAGGGAAAAATCTAAGAGGGATCCTTGGGACGTCTAACTCTGATGTAACCCCATTGAAGTTCACATTTCAAATAGTTAAAGTAAGGGTTAGGTAAAGGTTATGGTTAACGTTAAGGTTAAGTTTATGGTAGGGTGTAGGGTAGGGTTAGGTGTAGGGTAGGGTAGGGGCTAGGTAAAGGTTATGGTTAACGTTAAGGTTAAGTTTAGGGTAGGGGTTATGGTTAGGTGTAGGGTAGGGTAGGGGCTAGGTAAAGGTTATGGTTAACGTTAAGGTTAAGTTTAAGGGTTACGGTTAAGTGTGGGGTAGGGTAGGGGTTAGGTAAAGGTTATGGTTAACGTTAAGGTTAAGTTTAGGGTAGGGGTTACGGTTAGGTGTAGGGTAGGGTAGGGGCTAGGTAAAGGTTATGGTTAACGTTAAGGTTAAGTTTAGGGTAGGGGTTACGGTTAGGTGTAGGGTAGGGTAGGGGCTAGGTAAAGGTTATGGTTAACGTTAAGGTTAAGTTTAGCGGTTACGGTTAAGTGTGGGGTAGGGTAGGGGTTAGGTAAAGGTTATGGTTAACGTTAAGGTTAAGTTTAGGGTAGGGGTTACGGTTAGGTGTAGGGTAGGGTAGGGGCTAGGTAAAGGTTATGGTAGGGGTTAAGGTTAGGGTAGAGGTTACGGTTAGGTGTAGGGTAGGGTAGGGGTTAGGTAAAGGTTATGGTTAACGTTAAGGTTAAGGTTAGGGTAGGGGTTACGGTTAGGTGTAGGGTAGGGTAGGGGTTAGGTAAAGGTTATGGTCAAGGTTACGGTTAAGTGTAGGGTAGGGGTTACGGTTAGGAGTAGGGTAGGGTAGGGGTTAGGTAAAGGTTATGGTAGGGGTTAAGGTTAGGTTTAGAGTAGGGTAGGGGTTACGGTTAAGTGAAGGGTAGGGTAGGGGTTACGGTTAGGTGTATGGTAGGGTAGGGTAGGGGTTAGTTAAAGGTTATGGTAGGGGTTAAGGTTAGGTTTAGAGTAGAGTAGAGGTTAGGCAAAGGTTAGGGTAGGGGTAAGGTTAGGTTTAGAGTAGGGAAGTCCCAAGGATCCCACTTTGTAGCTACCATCATTGCAGAGGCTGCCTCATTTTGCATATAGAGTTTGGCTGTGGTGTGGGGGCATCTTTCTGATCCAATACGATGCTACATAGGGGTTTGGTTTAGTTCAGGATCCTATAAAGAGTGTATTATGTTGTCTTTAGGGTTTTAAATGCAGGTAACTTTCCCTGTTGTTGTTTTACAGGAAGGATTCCAGATGTCCTGCTCATTCCCTGCTGATTCCCAGCTGATTCCCTGCTGATTCCCTGCTGATTCCCTGCTCATTCCCTGCTGATTCCCTGCTGATTCCCTGCTGATTCCCTACTGATTCCCTGCTGATTCCCTGCTGATTCCCAGCTGATTCCCTGCTGATTCCGTGCTGATTCCCTGCTCATTCCCTGCTGATTCCCTGCTGATTCCCTGCTGATTCCCTGCTGATTCCCTGCTGATTCCCTGCTCATTCCCTTCTGATTCCCAGCTGATTCCCTGCTGATTGCCTGCTCATTCCCTGCTCATTCCCTGCTGATTCCGGAATCTTCCCACTGGGATTTTTGGAAAAACCTGGGGATTCTGGGAAAGCTACCAGAAACCACCATTAGATCAACCAGATACCTAATCAACTGTCTGTACCTGTCTCTCTCCCCCCTCCTCTTCCTCTTCCTCTTCCCTGACGCTTGACCTGGGCAGCAGAGAGACAGAGAAGTGATGTCATCAACAGTGGACAGGGACAGCATGGTGACCAAGAATTGCACCAGGACGGCGAGCTACGGAGACGGGGAGAGGGAGAGCCCCTACCTACCCAAAGACCTAGATTACTCTCTGGGCATCGCACGAGAAGAGGTGCCCCTCTACCCACACCACCCACACCACTCACTACTGTCAAATTCATATCCATTGTAGGAGTGTTACTGTGTTGGAGGAACAGGTTGACATTCAGTAGTAGTCATATTCATACGAATGTTTACCTTATACAGACAGATCCCTTCATAGTTTTTCTCCTGATGTGTACATGAACTGCACCTACTAAAGTTCTCCCTTCCTCCCTCTCAGATCGTGTCCAAGGAGAAGGAGGTCCTGGAGTGGCAGAGGAAGTACGAGGACAGTCGACAGGAAGTGCTGGAGATGAGGTGAGAGGATCAACTGTCAGTCAGTCACGTTACCTTGACAATGGTCAGTCACATTACCTTGACAACGGTCAGTCACGTTACCTTGAGAACAGCCAGTCACGTTACTATGACACCAGTCAGTCACGTTACTATGACAACAGTCAGGTTGGTGTAGAGCGGTGGTGGTGTCCATCTGGAGAGGAGAGCATACCCTCTTAGTAAAAAGGTTTCCAAAAGGGTTCTTCAACTGTCCCCATAAGATAACCCCTTTTTGTTCCAGGTAGAACCCCTTTTTGTTCCAGGTAGAACCCGTTTTTGTTCCAGGTAGAACCCCTTTTCTGTTCCAGGTAGAACCCTTTTTTGTTCCAGGTAGAACCCCTTTTTTGTTCCAGGTAGAACCCTTTTCTGTTCCAGATAGAACCCTTTTTTGTTCCAGGTATAACCCTTTTTTGTTCCATGCAGAACCCTTTTTTGTTCCAGGTAGAACCCTTTTTTGTTCCAGGTAGAACCCCCTTTCTGTTCCAGGTAGAAACTTTTTTTGTTCCAGGTAGAACCCTACTTTGTTCCAGGTAGATCCCTTTTAGGATCCATGTAGAACCCTCTGTGGAAATTGTTCTACATGGATCCCAAAACGGTTCTACCTGGAACCAAAAAGGGGTTCTTCAAAGGGTTCTCCTATGGGGACATCCAAAATAACCCTTTTAGGTTGTAGATATCCCAGTTTTTTTTTGTAAGAGTGTAGTTCAGATTAACTAGGGGACTTATTTCATTAGGCTGATTGGCCACAACGATAAGGAGGGTTAAGTAGCTAAGAGGGGAGGCAAGGCTACCACCCGCTTACCTCTCTATCCGACAACACTAAAACAAAGCTGTCTGAAAAAGACTAAACGCATGCGTCCTGAAGCATTGCAGAGCCTTCCTTCTGCTGCCCTCATCACACCCAAAACAAGCATTTAGGAGCCTTCCTTCTGCTGCCCTCATCACACCCAAAACAAGCATTTAGGAGCCTTCCTTCTGCTGCCCTCATCACACCCAAAACAAGCATTTAGGAGCCTTCCTTCTGCTGCCCTCATCACACCCAAAACAAGCATTTAGGAGCCTTCCTTCTGCTGCCCTCATCACACCCAAAACAAGCATTTAGGAGCCTTCCTTCTGCTGCCCTCATCACACCCAAAACAAGCATTTAGGAGCCTTCCTTCTGCTGCCCTCATCACACCCAAAACAAGCATTTAGGAGCCTTCCTTCTGCTGCCCTCATCACACCCAAAACAAGCATTTAGGAGCCTTCCTTCTGCTGCCCTCATCACACCCAAAACAAGCATTTAGGAGCCTTCCTTCTGCTGCCCTCATCACACCCAAAACAAGCATTTAGGAGCCTTCCTTCTGCTGCCCTCATCACACCCAAAACAAGCATTTAGGAGGCTTCCTGCTTCCCTCTTCTCACCCAAAACAAGCATTTAGGAGCCTTCCTTCTGCTGCCCTCATCACACCCAAAACAAGCATTTAGGAGCCTTCCTTCTGCTGCCCTCATCACACCCAAAACAAGCATTTAGGAGCCTTCCTTCTGCTGCCCTCATCACACCCAAAACAAGCATTTAGGAGCCTTCCTTCTGCTGCCCTCATCACACCCAAAACAAGCATTTAGGAGCCTTCCTTCTGCTGCCCTCATCACACCCAAAACAAGCATTTAGGAGCCTTCCTTCTGCTGCCCTCATCACACCCAAAACAAGCATTTAGGAGGCTTCCTGCTTCCCTCTTCTCACCCAAAACAAGCATTTAGGAGCCTTCCTTCTGCTGCCCTCATCACACCCAAAACAAGCATTTAGGAGCCTTCCTTCTGCTGCCCTCATCACACCCAAAACAAGCATTTAGGAGGCTTCCTGCTTCCCTCTTCTCACCCAAAACAAGCATTTAGGAGCCTTCCTTCTGCTGCCCTCATCTCACCCAAAACAAGCATTTAGGAGCCTTCCTTCTGCTGCCCTCATCACACCCAAAACAAGCATTTAGGAGCCTTCCTTCTGCTGCCCTCATCACACCCAAAACAAGCATTTAGGAGCCTTCCTTCTGCTGCCCTCATCACACCCAAAACAAGCATTTAGGAGCCTTCCTTCTGCTGCCCTCATCACACCCAAAACAAGCATTTAGGAGGCTTCCTGCTTCCCTCTTCTCACCCAAAACAAGCATTTAGGAGCCTTCCTTCTGCTGCCCTCATCACACCCAAAACAAGCATTTAGGAGCCTTCCTTCTGCTGCCCTCATCACACCCAAAACAAGCATTTAGGAGGCTTCCTGCTTCCCTCTTCTCACCCAAACAAGCATTTAGGAGCCTTCCTTCTGCTGCCCTCATCTCACCCAAAACAAGCATTTAGGAGCCTTCCTGCTGCCCTCATCTCACCCAAAACAAGCATTTAGGAGCCTTCCTTCTGCTGCCCTCATCTCACCCAAAACAAGCATTTAGGAGCCTTCCTTCTGCTGCCCTCATCTCACCCAAAACAAGCATTTAGGAGCCTTCCTGCTGCCCTCATCTCACCCAAAACAAGCATTTAGGAGCCTTCCTTCTATTGCCCTCATCTCACCCAAAACAAGCAGTGGAAGATTTTCGGATTTAAACAGATACCTGAAGAGGTCTTTAGTTGGCCTCGTCCATTGCCAGTGAACCCATGAGTTTACTAGTCAAATTGCAGTGGTGTAAAGGTGTAAAGGTGTAAAGGTGTAAAGGTGTAAAGGTGTAAAGGTGTAAAGTACTTAAGTAAAAATACTTTAAAGTACTACTTCATTTGTTTTTTGGAGGGTATGTGTACTTTACTAGTTATATTTTTGACAACTTTTACTCTACTACATTCCTAAAGAAAATAATAGTTTTTAGTACATACATTTATACTTTTTTCCCTGACCTTGTTTTTAAAAGAAATGCAAATCTATTGTCCATTTAAAATAACATCAAATTGATCAGAAATACAGCGTAGATATTGTTAATGTTGTGAATGACTGTTGTAGCTGGAAACGGCAGATTATTTGTAATGGGATATCTACAGAGGCGTACAGAGGTCCATTATCAGCAACCATCACTCCTGTGTTCCAATGGCACGTTGTGTTAGCTAATCCAATGTCCATTTGGAAGACCCATTTGTGACCAAGCTTTAACTTCCTGACCTATGTCGTGAGATGTTGCTTCAATATATCCACATAATTTTCATCCTCATGATGCCATCTATTTTGTGAAGTGCACCAGTCCCTCCTGCAGCAAAGCACCCCCACAACATAATGCTGCCACCCCCGTGCTTCACGGTTGGGATGGTGTCCTTCAACTTGCAAGCATCCCCCTTTTTCCTCCAAACATAACGATGGTCTTTATGGCCTAACAGTTCTATTTTGTTTCATCAAACCAGAGGACATTTCTCCAAAAAGTACGATCTTTGTCCCCATGTGCAGTTGCAAACCGTAGTCTGGCTTTTTTTTAAGGCGGTTTTGGAGCAGTGGCTTCTTCCTTGCTGAGCGGGCTTTCAGGTTATGTCTATATAGAACTCGTTCTACTGTGGATATAGATACTTTTGTACCTGTTTCCTCCAGCATCTTCACAAGGTCCTTTTCTGTTGTTCTGGGATTGATTTGCACCTTTTCGCACCAAAGTACGTTCATCTCCAGGAGACAGAACCCTTCTCCTTCCTGAGCGGTATGACGGCTGTGTGGTCCCATGGTGTTTATTGCTTGAACAGATGAACGTGGTACCTTCTGGCGTTTGCTCCCAAGGATGAACCAGACTCGTGGAGGTCTACAATGTTTTTCTCTGAGGACTTGGCTGATTTCTTTTGATTTCCCATGATGTCAAGCAAATAGGCACTGAGTTTGAAGGTAGGCCTTGAAATACATCCACAGGTAGACCTCCAATTGACTCAAATGATGTCAATTAGCCTATCAGAAGCTTCCATGACATCATTTTCTGGAATTTTACAAGCAGTTTAAATGCACAGTCAACTTAGTGTATGTAAACTTCTGACCCACTGGAATTGTGATACAGTGAATTATATGTGAAAAAATCTGTCTGTAAACAATTGTTGGAAAAATTACTTGTGTCATTGCACAACGTTGATGTCCTAACTGACTTGCCAAAACTATAGTTTGTTACAAGAAATTTGTGGAGTGGTTGAAAAACAAGTTTTAATGACTCCAACCTAAGTGCATGTAAACTTCCAACTTCAGCTGTATTCTGTTTGTGTGTGCATGTATATATATATATATATATATATTTATATTTACTGTTATTATATTTTCTTGTCAGTCTTGATCCGTAACCATCGGTTGCACAGTGATACAGTAGTTGTACCAGCCCTATTTTTGAGTCATAACATTGTGCGTGATGGACCGACGCAAAGAAAAACTCAACTGGTGTTTTGACCTACCTATCCCAGAACTCATATGTGTCTTTCAGAAACAACCTGTGTTTTGACCTACCTATCCCAGAACTCATATGTGTCTTTCAGAAACAACCTGTGTTTTGACCTACCTATCCCAGAACTCATATGTGTCTTTCAGAAACAACCTGTGTTTTGACCTACCTATCCAAGAACTCATATGTGTCTTTCAGAAACAACCTGTGTTTTGACCAACCTATCCCAGAACTCATGTGTCTTTCAGAAACAACCTGTGTTTTGACCTACCTATCCAAGAACTCATATGTGTCTTTCAGAAACAACCTGTGTTTTGACCTACCTATCCAAGAACTCATATGTGTCTTTCAGAAACAACCTGTGTTTTGACCTACCTATCCAAGAACTCATATGTGTCTTTCAGAAACATGCTCATGCCTTATGCTAATGAAACAAAGTGTTGAATATTTTTTTTTTTTTTTTTTTTTAATCAATTCATCTTTTGCCGTTTGTGGTTCATAGGAGAATCGTGTCAGAGTATGAGAAGACCATTGCACAGATGATTGGTGAGTGTTTCTCTGACAGCTACAGTCATACTGTCCCATCCCCAACGAAGCTCAGGGGTTTTAATACTTTAGAATTATTGTCTTGAACGTTACGACAACATTTAGATCTGTGCCTAAATAAAACATATCCAATGTAATTATTTGACATGAGACATAAAAAACTCACTATTTAACATCACAGGGGATTTAACATCACAGGGGATTTAACATCACAGGGGATTCCATCACAGGGGATTTAACATCACAGAGGATTTAACATCACAGAGGATTTAACATCACAGGGGATTTAACATCACAGGGGATTTAACATCACAGAGGATTTAACATCACAGGGGATTTAACATCACAGGGGATTCCATCACAGGGGATTTAACATCACAGAGGATTTAACATCACAGAGGATTTAACATCACAGGGGATTTAACATCACAGGGGATTTAACATCACAGAGGATTTAACATCACAGGGGATTTAACATCACAGAGGATTTAACATCACAGAGGATTTAACATCACAGGGGATTTAACATCACAGGGGATTTAACATCACAGGGGATTTAACATCACAGGGGATTTAACATCACAGGGGATTTAACATCACAGAGGATTTAACATCACAGAGGATTTAACATCACAGGGGATTTAACATCACAGAGGATTTAACATCACAGAGGATTTAACATCGCAGGGGATTTAACATCGCAGGGGATTTAACATCACAGAGGATTTAACATCACAGGGGATTTAACATCACAGAGGATTTAACGTCACAGGGGATTTATATCAATATTTGGTTCATTCTCCCTTACCTCACAAACTGTTCAGTATGTTAAGACAAAACATCTTATGTGCCTAAATTTTGTCAAAATGAAACACTAAATCTGAATCTGAATCTGCTATTGACCTAAACTGTTATTATTTGACATGAGACATAAAAAACTCACTATTTAACATCACAGGGGATTTAACATCACAGGGGATTTAACATCACAGGGGATTTAACATCACAGGGGATTCCATCACAGGGGATTTAACATCACAGAGGATTTAACATCACAGAGGATTTAACATCACAGGGGATTTAACATCACAGGGGATTTAACATCACAGGGGATTTAACATCACAGAGGATTTAACATCACAGAGGATTTAACATCACAGGGGATTTAACATCACAGAGGATTTAACATCACAGGGGATTTAACATCACAGAGGATTTAACATCACAGGGGATTTAACATAACAGGGGATTTAACATCACAGGGGATTTAACATCACAGAGGATTTAACATCACAGGGGATTTAACATCACAGAGGATTTAACATCACAGGGGATTTAACATCACAGAGGATTTAACATCGCAGGGGATTTAACATCACAGAGGATTTAACATCACAGGGGATTTAACATCACAGAGGATTTAACGTCACAGGGGATTTATATCAATATTTGGTTCATTCTCCCTTACCTCACAAACTGTTCAGTATGTTAAGACAAAACATCTTATGTGCCTAAATTTTGTCAAAATGAAACACTAAATCTGAATCTGAATCTGCTATTGACCTAAACTGTGTTACCACCTCTAATGCAGCAAAGGCTTTCACCCTTCAATTTGTTAATATAAATACATCTTATTAAGCTCTCCCCCTCCTCCTCTTCTCTCCTCCTCCGCTCTCCTCCTCCGCTCTCCTCCTCCGCTCTCCTCTTCGCTCTCCTCCTCCTCTCTCCACCTCCGCTCTCCTCCTCCGCTCTCCTCCTCCGCTCTCCTCCTCCTCTCTCCACCTCCGCTCTCCTCCTCCGCTCTCCTCCTCCGCTCTACACCTCCGCTCTCCTCCTCCACTCTCCTCCTCCTCTCTCCTCCTCCTCTCTCCACCTCCGCTCTCCTCCTCCTCTCTCCACCTCCGCTCTCCTCCTCCGCTCTCCTCCTCCTCTCTCCTCCTCCGCTCTCTTCCTCCGCTCTCCTCCTCCTCTCTCCTCCTCCTCTCTCCTCCTCCTCTCTCCAACTGCGCTCTCCTCCTCCTCTCTCCTCCTCCTCTCTCCTCCTCCGCTCTCCAGCCTCACTTTTCCATTCCACATCAAACCCAGAAGTTTCACTCCTCGTCCTGTTTATCTCGCAACTCTCGTTCATTTCTCCCTTTCCACCTCTGGACATTTCTGAAGCTCTGCTCTGATTTGTGCTACTTGATGATTTCATCCCATTATTCACACAGCACCAGGGGTGGGGTCAACTCCATTAACCCCACAGCACCAGGGGTGGGGTCAACTCCATGATTAATATATCACCAGGGGAGGGGTCAACTCCATTATCCATATAGCACCAGGGGAGGGGTCAACTCCATTATCTATATATCACCAGGGGAGGGGTCAACTCCATTATCCACACAGCACCAGGGGAGGGGTCAACTCCATTATCCATATAGCACCAGGGTGGGGTCAACTCCATTATCCCCACAGCACCAGGGGAGGAGTCAACTCCATTATTCACACAGCACCAGGGGAGGGGTCAACTCCATTATCCACACAGCACCAGGGGAGGGGTCAACTCCATTATCCATATAGCACCAAGGGAGGGGTCAACTCCATTATCCATATAGCACCAGGGGAGGGGTCAACTCCATTATCCATATAGCACCAGGGGAGGGGAAAACTCCATTATCCATATAGCACCAGGGGAGGGGTTAACTCCATTATCCCCACAGTCACAGGTAGAGGGGTCAACTCCATTATCCCCACAGCGCAAGGGGTGGGGTCAACTCCATTTTCCATATGGCACCAGGGGTGAGGTCAACTCCATTATCCGCACAGCACCAGGGGAGGGGTCAACTCCATTATCCATATAGCACCAGGGGAGGGGTCAACTCCATTATCCATATAGCACCAGGGGAGGCGTCAACTCCATTATCCATATAGCACCAGGGGAGGGGTCAACTCCATTATCCATATAGCACCAGGGGAGGGGTTAACTCCATTATCCCCACAGCACCAGGTAGAGGGGTCAACTCCATTATCCCCACAGCGCCAGGGGAGGGGTCAACTCCATTATCCATATGGCACCAGGGGTGAGGTCAACTCCATTATTCACACAGCACCAGGGAGGGGTCAACTCCATTATCCCCACAGCACCAGGGGAGGGGTCAACTCCATTATCCATATAGCACCAGGTAGAGGGGTCAACTCCATTATCCATATGGCACCAGGGAGGGGTCAACTCCATTATCACTCAGACACTCAGAAACGGCTCTCTCACCTGTCTGGCAGGGTTGGAGTCAATTCCATTTCAATTCACTCAATTCATGAAGTAAGTTGAAATTCCTATTCCAATGTTCCTCAATTATGAGACACATGAAATTTGGAATTTCTGTTGAAATGGAATTGATCCCAACTCATGTGTCCTGCACCCTCCCAGCTTGACTTATAACACAACCCCTTATTTTGTGTTCTTGCTCCCGTCTCGGTCTGTTCCTATTGTGTAAACTCTCTCTAACAGGGCTGCCAGGTGAGTATCGAGGACTCTACCCATTAGTTGCTTGTGTCTCCAGATCACTTCCGTCTGTTAAAGAGAGAGAGAGAGAGAGAAAACTCTCTTCGTCTCGTGACATTTGTCTTTACATTGTTTGTTGTCTTTCACTTTTCAACATTTCTTTGTCAGGAAACTGGTGGTACTATACCTTTAATTTGTTTCCACAATGCACAGCACCAGATTTTCTTAAAGGAGCCTTTCTGTCATGGGATAAAGCAGGGCCCTTTAAAGGCTCCTTTCATTCAAAAATTTGATTTTTCCTGTGTTTTCTATATATATTTCAACACTGTGATGTTGTGAAATTAAGTAAATTATGATAATGTCCTTTTTGTGTAAGAGCTGTTTGAAAAGACGGCCTGAAATGTTCAGCCTGTTTTGATGGAGTTTTGGCCTGCCTGGTGGTAAATTAGTCAATTAACCAATAAGAAAGAGAGTTCCAAACCTCTCTGCCAATAGCAGCTAGTTTTCAGTTTTCCCCTCCCCACTCAGACCACTCCCAAGTGCTAATTGTACTTCAGTTTCTTCTTCAACTGAAGTCCATAACTATGTGAGTTCAAAACCCCCCCCCCCCCCCCACACACACACACACACACACAGACACGAACACACACACACACACACACACACACACACACACACACTTGTACAACTAACCTGTGGGGGGGGGGGCACAATTCAGTCCCTAACCTTTAACCCTAACCCTAACCCCTAACCTTTAACCCTGACCCCTAACCTTTAACCCTAAACCCGTAAGCTAAACATTTATATATATTTTTGACTACTTTTACACTACATTCCTAAAGAAAATTATGTACTTTTTACTCCATACATTTTTCCTGACACCCAAAAGAACTCGTTATATTTTGATTAGCAGGACAGAAATTGTCCAATTCACGCACTTATCAAGAGAACATCCCTGGTCATCCCTACTGCCTCTGATCTGGAGGACTCACTAAACAGAGAACATCCCTGGTCGTCCCTACTGCCTCTGATCTGGAGGACTCACTAAACAGAGAACATCCCTGGTCATCCCTACTGCCTCTGATCTAGTGGACTCACTAAACAGAGAACATCCCTGGTCATCCCTACTGCCTCTGGTCTGGTGGACTCACTAAACAGAGAACGTCTCTGGTCATCCCTACTGCTTCTGATCTGGAGGACCCACTAAACAGAGAACATCCCTGGTCATCCCTACTGCCTCTGATCTGGAGGACTCACTAAACAGAGAACATCCCTGGTCATCCCTACTGCCTCTGGTCTGGAGGACTCACTAAACAGAGAACATCCCTGGTCATCCCTACTGCCTCTGATCTGGAGGACTCACTAAACAGAGAACATCCCTGGTCATCCCTACTGCCTCTGATCTGGAGGACTCACTAAACAGAGAACATCCCTGGTCATCCCTACTGCCTCTGAACTAGCAGACTCACTAAACAGAGAACATCCCTGGTCATCCCGACTGCCTCTGATCTGGAGGACTCACTAAACAGAGAACATATCTGGTCCTCCCTACTGCCTCTGATCTGGAGGACTCACTAAACAGAGAACATCCCTGGTCATCCCTACTGCCTCTGATCTGGAGGACTCACTAAACAGAGAACATATCTGGTCCTCCCTACTGCCTCTGATCTGGAGGACTCACTAAACAGAGAACATCCCTGGTCATCCCTACTGCCTCTGATCTGGAGGACTCACTAAACAGAGAACATATCTGGTCCTCCCTACTGCCTCTGATCTGGAGGACTCACTAAACAGAGAACATCCCTGGTCCTCTCTACTGCCTCTGATCTGGAGGACTCACTAAACAGAGAACATCTCTGGTCCTCCCTACTGCCTCTGTGTAACGGTTTTCTTGATGAGAAGGAGAGTCGGACCAAAATGCGGCGTGTCTATTGCAATCCATGTTTAATGAAGTAACACACTAAACACAAACACTATCAAAACAATAAACTTAACGACAACCGAAACAGCCTATACTTGTGTAACCTAACACAGAACTATGACATCAGGACACTAAGGACAATCACCCACGACAAACTCAAAGAATATGGCTGCCTAAATATGGTTCCCAATCAGAGACAACGATAAACACCTGCCTCTGATTGAGAACCACTTCAGACAGCCATAGACTTAGCTAGAACACCCCACTAGCTACAATCCCCATACATACACACCACATACAAAAACCCATGCCACACCCTGGCCTGACCAAATAAATAAAGATAAACACAAAATACTTTGACCAGGGTGTGACACTCTGATCTGGAGGACTCACTAAGCAGAAAGTCTTCATTTGTAAATGATGTCTGAGTGTTGGAGTGGGCCCCTGGCTATCTGTAAATGATGTCTGAGTGTTGGAGTGGGCCCCTGGCTATCTGTAAATGATGTCTGAGTGTTGGAGTGGGCCCCTGGCTATCTGTAAATGATGTCTGAGTGTTGGAGTGGGCCCCTGGCTATCTGTAAATGATGTCTGAGTGTTGGAGTGGGCCCCTGGCTATCTTTAAATGATGTCTGAGTGTTGGAGTGGGCCCCTGGCTATCTGTAAATGATGTCTGAGTGTTGGAGTGGGCCCCTGGCTATCTGTAAATGATGTCTGAGTGTTGGAGTGGGCCCCTGGCTATCTGTAAATGATGTCTGAGTGTTGGAGTGGGCCCCTGGCTATCTGTAATGATGTCTGAGTGTTGGAGTGGGCCCCTGGCTATCTGTAAATGATGTCTGAGTGTTGGAGTGGGCCCCTGGCTATCTATAATGATGTCTGAGTGTTGGAGTGTGCCCCTGGCTATCTGTAAATGATGTCTGAGTGTTGGAGTGGGCCCCTGGCTATCTGTAATGATGTCTGAGTGTTGGAGTGTGCCCCTGGCTATCTGTAAATGATGTCTGAGTGTTGGAGTGGGCCCCTGGCTATCCGTAATGATGTCTGAGTGTTGGAGTGTGCCCCTGGCTATCTGTAAATGATGTCTGAGTGTTGGAGTGGGCCCCTGGCTATCTGTAATGATGTCTGAGTGTTGGAGTGGGCCCCTGGCTATCTGTAAATGATGTCTGAGTGTTGGAGTGGGCCCCTGGCTATCTGTAATGATGTCTGAGTGTTGGAGTGGGCCCCTGGCTATCTGTAAATGATGTCTGAGTGTTGGAGTGGGCCCCTGGCTATCTGTAATGATGTCTGAGTGTTGGAGTGGGCCCCTGGCTATCTGTAATGATGTCTGAGTGTTGGAGTGGGCCCCTGGCTATCTGTAATGATGTCTGAGTGTTGGAGTGGGCCCCTGGCTATCTGTAAATGATGTCTGAGTGTTGGAGTGGGCCCCTGGCTATCTGTAAATGATGTCTGAGTGTTGGAGTGGGCCCCTGGCTATCTGTAAATGATGTCTGAGTGTTGGAGTGGGCCCCTGGCTATCTGTAAATGATGTCTGAGTGTTGGAGTGGGCCCCTGGCTATCTGTAAATGATGTCTGAGTGTTGGAGTGGGCCCCTGGCTATCTGTAAATGATGTCTGAGTGTTGGAGTGGGCCCCTGGCTATCTGTAATGATGTCTGAGTGTTGGAGTGGGCCCCTGGCTATCTGTAAATGATGTCTGAGTGTTGGAGTGGGTCCCTGGCTATCTGTAAATGATGTCTGAGTGTTGGAGTGGGCCCCTGGCTATCTGTAATGATGTCTGAGTGTTGGAGTGGGCCCCTGGCTATCTGTAAATGATGTCTGAGTGTTGGAGTGGGCCCCTGGCTATCTGTAAATGATGTCTGAGTGTTGGAGTGGGCCCCTGGCTATCTGTAAATGATGTCTGAGTGTTGGAGTGGGCCCCTGGCTATCTGTAAATGATGTCTGAGTGTTGGAGTGGGCCCCTGGCTATCTGTAAATGATGTCTGAGTGTTGGAGTGGGCCCCTGGCTATCTGTAAATGATGTCTGAGTGTTGGAGTGGGCCCCTGGCTATCTGTAAATGACGTCTGAGTGTTGGAGTGGGCCCCTGGCTATCTGTAAATGATGTCTGAGTGTTGGAGTGGGCCCCTGGCTATCTGTAAATGATGTCTGAGTGTTGGAGTGGGCCCCTGGCTATCTGTAATGATGTCTGAGTGTTGGAGTGGGCCCCTGGCTATCTGTAAATGATGTCTGAGTGTTGGAGTGGGCCCCTGGCTATCTGTAAATGATGTCTGAGTGTTGGAGTGGGCCCCTGGCTATCTGTAATGATGTCTGAGTGTTGGAGTGGGCCCCTGGCTATCTGTAATGATGTCTGAGTGTTGGAGTGGGCCCCTGGCTATCTGTAAATGATGTCTGAGTGTTGGAGTGGGCCCCTGGCTATCTGTAAATGATGTCTGAGTGTTGGAGTGGGCCCCTGGCTATCTGTAAATGATGTCTGAGTGTTGGAGTGGGCCCCTGGCTATCTGTAAATGATGTCTGAGTGTTGGAGTGGGCCCCTGGCTATCTGTAAATGATGTCTGAGTGTTGGAGTGGGCCCCTGGCTATCTGTAATGATGTCTGAGTGTTGGAGTGGGCCCCTGGCTATCTGTAAATGATGTCTGAGTGTTGGAGTGGGCCCCTGGCTATCTGTAAATGATGTCTGAGTGTTGGAGTGGGCCCCTGGCTATCTGTAATGATGTCTGAGTGTTGGAGTGGGCCCCTGGCTATCTGTAAATGATGTCTGAGTGTTGGAGTGGGCCCCTGGCTATCTGTAAATGATGTCTGAGTGTTGGAGTGGGCCCCTGGCTATCTGTAAATGATGTCTGAGTGTTGGAGTGGGCCCCTGGCTATCTGTAAATGATGTCTGAGTGTTGGAGTGGGCCCCTGGCTATCTGTAAATGATGTCTGAGTGTTGGAGTGGGCCCCTGGCTATCTGTAAATGATGTCTGAGTGTTGGAGTGGGCCCCTGGCTATCTGTAATGATGTCTGAGTGTTGGAGTGGGCCCCTGGCTATCTGTAAATGATGTCTGAGTGTTGGAGTGGGCCCCTGGCTATCTGTAAATGATGTCTGAGTGTTGGAGTGGGCCCCTGGCTATCTGTAAATGATGTCTGAGTGTTGGAGTGGGCCCCTGGCTATCTGTAAATGATGTCTGAGTGTTGGAGTGGGCCCCTGGCTATCTGTAAATGATGTCTGAGTGTTGGAGTGGGCCCCTGGCTATCTGTAATGATGTCTGAGTGTTGGAGTGGGCCCCTGGCTATCTGTAAATGATGTCTGAGTGTTGGAGTGGGCCCCTGGCTATCTGTAAATGATGTCTGAGTGTTGGAGTGGGCCCCTGGCTATCTGTAATGATGTCTGAGTGTTGGAGTGGGCCCCTGGCTATCTGTAATGATGTCTGAGTGTTGGAGTGGGCCCCTGGCTATCTGTAAATTATGTCTGAGTGTTGGAGTGGGCCCCTGGCTATCTGTAAATGATGTCTGAGTGTTGGAGTGGGCCCCTGGCTATCTGTAATGATGTCTGAGTGTTGGAGTGGGCCCCTGGCTATCTGTAAATGATGTCTGAGTGTTGGAGTGGGCCCCTGGCTATCTGTAAATGATGTCTGAGTGTTGGAGTGGGCCCCTGGCTATCTGTAAATGATGTCTGAGTGTTGGAGTGGGCCCCTGGCTATCTGTAAATGATGTCTGAGTGTTGGAGTGGGCCCCTGGCTATCTGTAAATGATGTCTGAGTGTTGGAGTGGGCCCCTGGCTATCTGTAAATGATGTCTGAGTGTTGGAGTGGGCCCCTGGCTATCTGTAAATGATGTCTGAGTGTTGGAGTGGGCCCCTGGCTATCTGTAAATGATGTCTGAGTGTTGGAGTGGGCCCCTGGCTATCTGTAAATGATGTCTGAGTGTTGGAGTGGGCCCCTGGCTATCTGTAAATGACGTCTGAGTGTTGGAGTGGGCCCCTGGCTATCTGTAAATGATGTCTGAGTGTTGGAGTGGGCCCCTGGCTATCTGTAAATGATGTCTGAGTGTTGGAGTGGGCCCCTGGCTATCTGTAATGATGTCTGAGTGTTGGAGTGGGCCCCTGGCTATCTGTAAATGATGTCTGAGTGTTGGAGTGGGCCCCTGGCTATCTGTAAATGATGTCTGAGTGTTGGAGTGGGCCCCTGGCTATCTGTAATGATGTCTGAGTGTTGGAGTGGGCCCCTGGCTATCTGTAATGATGTCTGAGTGTTGGAGTGGGCCCCTGGCTATCTGTAAATGATGTCTGAGTGTTGGAGTGGGCCCCTGGCTATCTGTAAATGATGTCTGAGTGTTGGAGTGGGCCCCTGGCTATCTGTAAATGATGTCTGAGTGTTGGAGTGGGCCCCTGGCTATCTGTAATGATGTCTGAGTGTTGGAGTGGGCCCCTGGCTATCTGTAAATGATGTCTGAGTGTTGGAGTGGGCCCCTGGCTATCTGTAAATGATGTCTGAGTGTTGGAGTGGGCCCCTGGCTATCTGTAAATGATGTCTGAGTGTTGGAGTGGGCCCCTGGCTATCTGTAAATGATGTCTGAGTGTTGGAGTGGGCCCCTGGCTATCTGTAATGATGTCTGAGTGTTGGAGTGGGCCCCTGGCTATCTGTAAATGATGTCTGAGTGTTGGAGTGGGCCCCTGGCTATCTGTAAATGATGTCTGAGTGTTGGAGTGGGCCCCTGGCTATCTGTAAATGATGTCTGAGTGTTGGAGTGGGCCCCTGGCTATCTGTAAATGATGTCTGAGTGTTGGAGTGGGCCCCTGGCTATCTGTAAATGATGTCTGAGTGTTGGAGTGGGCCCCTGGCTATCTGTAAATGATGTCTGAGTGTTGGAGTGGGCCCCTGGCTATCTGTAAATGATGTCTGAGTGTTGGAGTGGGCCCCTGGCTATCTGTAAATGATGTCTGAGTGTTGGAGTGGGCCCCTGGCTATCTGTAAATGATGTCTGAGTGTTGGAGTGGGCCCCTGGCTATCTGTAATGATGTCTGAGTGTTGGAGTGGGCCCCTGGCTATCTGTAAATGATGTCTGAGTGTTGGAGTGGGCCCCTGGCTATCTGTAAATGATGTCTGAGTGTTGGAGTGGGCCCCTGGCTATCCGTAAATAAAAACAATACAATTGCATTTATTTGTAATTCTGGTTCGTCTAATTTAAGGAATTTGAAAAGACGTATACTTTTACTTTTGATACTTAAGTATATTTACAGTGGGGCAAAAAAGTATTTAGTCAGCCACCAATTGTGCAAGTTCTCCCACTTAAAAAGACGAGAGAGGCCTGTAATTTTCATCACTTCAACTATGACAGACAAAATGAGAAAAAAAAATCCAGAAAATCATATTGTAGGATTTTTAATGAATTTGTTGGTGGCTGACTAAATACTTTTTTGCCCCACTGTAAAACCAAATACTTTAAAACTTTTACTCAAGTAGTATTTTACTTCAGTCATTTTCTATTAAGGTATCTTTACTTTTACTCAAGTATGTTAGTTAGGTACTTTTTCCACCGCTGTGTATCAATGTCATTGTATCAGAGCCAAAACAACAACAAAAAATGTGTCACTGTCCCAATACTTTTTGAGCTCACTGTCGATAAGGGGGTTTCAAACATCTCCTCGGGGAGACGTTTTACGTTGTTGTCGTAGCAGCCCTGAACAAACTCCCCGGGTTCACCTATTTAAAGGTCTTACTGACTCAGGTATGTGGGCTGTGGGATGGTTCAAATACATGGAGTGGCTGGGGGCTCCCAGAGGTTTGACATAGACAGAAGTCTCAGGTATAAACAAACCCTGGTCACCTGTACACTAACCACTGCTCGGAAAAGGTTAACCCACTGATGGGGGGGGGGTCAGAATGTCCCAGTTTGTTGCTTTTCTCTGAAGTCCCCTTTTGGGCCTCGTTCATTTCGCTCATCGTTCAGTGTTTGTTCTGTCTGCATGCTTCACACAGAAACACAGGGTTTTATCAACATTGCCTTCGTGCTAAAAATGTCCCTAATGCGTCATTAACTAACGTAGGAATACGTAGTAGTAGGAATTTACTAAGTTTTTAAAAAATGTATTCATGTCAAATCCATTCTCTACAATTTCTCTATTAATGTCGTTACCAGTGTGTCTCTGTTTAGCCTCATTTATACTTGGCGCTAACATGCACCCTTAGTCCTGACCTTGTCCGCATTCTGATTGTGCCTGACATTTTCGAAAATATGTTATGTTTACACATGGTACTAAAATGTCTCTAATATTCGTTGACTGTGTCCGCATTGTGACCGGATCTCTTGGTCCCTCTGTATACAAACTATACACGTGTAAGATGTCCAGACACAATGATTGGCTGACTGCCTCCGGAGGCGGGTCAGGAAGATCGGATCACAATTAGTCTTTTAATCATCGACATCTGTTAGGACAATGTGTGCACAATCAAAATCTGGACAAGATTAAGACAATGGATACATGTCAGAACCTGGTATAAACAGGGCGTGAGTGTGTATATGTAAGCATGTGTGTGTGTGTGTCGATATTCCTGTGTGTGTGTGTGTGTGTGTGTGTGAGTGTCTGCGTGCATGTTTTAGTGTCTTTTGTATTTGTGAGCGCAGAATCAGGACCACCATCTCATCTGTGTCCTCCCTCTCCTCTCTCTGTCCTCCCTCTTTATCCTCCCTCTCCTCCCTCTCTATCCTCCCTCTCCTCTCTCTCCTCTCTCTATCCTCCCTCTCCTCCCACACCTCTCTCTATCCTCCCTCTCCTCCCACACCTCTCTCTATCCTCCCTCCATCCCTCTCCTCTCTCTATCCTCCATCCCTCTCCTCCCTATCCTCTCTCTCTATCCTCCCTCTTCTCTCCTCCCTCTCCTCTCTCTATCCTCCCTCTCCTCCCTCTCCTCTCTCTCCGTCTTCCCTCCATCTCTCTCCTCTCTCTATCCTCCCTCTCCTCTCTCTATCCTCCCTCATCTCTCTCCTCTCTCTATCCTCCCTCTCCTCCCTCTCCTCTCTCTATCCTCCATCCCTCTCCTCTCTCTATCCTCCCTATCCTCTCTCTCTATCCTCCCTCTCCTCTCCTCCCTCTCCTCTCTCTCCGTCCTCCCTCCATCTCTCTCCTCTCTCTATCCTCCCTCTCCTCTCTCTATCCTCCCTCATCTCTCTCCTCTCTCTATCCTCCTTCCATCCCTCTCCTCTCTCTATCCTCCTTCCATCCCTCTCCTCTCTCTATCCTCCCTCCATCTCTCTCCTCTCTCTATCCTCCCTCCATCCCTCTCCTCTCTCTATCCTCCCTCTCCTCTCTCTATCCTCCCCCTCCTATCTCTACCCTCCCTCCATCTCTCTCCTCTCTATATCCTCCCTCTCTTCTCTCTATCCTCCTATCCTCTCTCTATCCTCCCTCCATCCCTCTCCTCTCTCCATCCTCCCTCAATCCCTCTCCTCTCTCTGTCCTCCCTCTCTCCCTCTCCCTCTCCCCCTCCTCTCTCTCTGTCCTCCCTCCATCTCTCTCCTCCCTCTCCTCTCTCTATCCTCCCTCCATCCTTCTCCTCTCTCTGTCCTCCCTCTCCTCCCTCTCTTCTCTCTATCCTCCCTCTCCTCTCTCTCTCCTCCCTCCATCCCTCTCCTCTCCTCTCTCTAACCTCCCTCTCCTCTCTCTATCCTCCCTCCATCTCTCTCATCTCTCCATCCTCCCTCAATCCCTCTCCTCTCTCTGTCCTCCCTCTCTCCCTCTCCCTCTCCCCCTCCTCTCTCTCTGTCCTCCCTCCATCTCTCTCCTCCCTCTCCTCTCTCTATCCTCCCTCCATCCTTCTCCTCTCTCTGTCCTCCCTCTCCTCCCTCTCTTCTCTCTATCCTCCCTCTCCTCTCTCTCTCCTCCCTCCATCCCTCTCCTCTCCTCTCTCTAACCTCCCTCTCCTCTCTCTATCCTCCCTCCATCTCTCTCATCTCTTCAACCTTCATCCCTCCATCTCTTGTCTCTCTCCATCCTCTCTCTCTCTCTCTCTTCTCTTTCTGTGTCCTCCCTCCCTCCAGACGATGAGCAGAAGGATAAGTCTCTGTCTCACCACACCATCCAGCAGCTGACCGTAGAGAAGGACCAGGCTCTTTCAGACCTCAACTCAGTAGAGAAAAGTCTGGCTGAACTGTTCAGACGATACGAGAAGCTGAAGGACGTCCTCGAGGGATACCGCAAGGTGGGGGGGTGGGGGGGGGCTTCGGACGACTGCATACACACACTTGCCTGAAGTCTGTTCGTCAATGTCGATCATGACGATATTCCAGTAGTTATTATTGTGGTTTCATGACTTCAGTCGGTTGTTTGATGTGGTCCTTTGTTAGTCCTGCCTTTGTGGTCTGAAATGGCTCAGTTGGTAAGAGTGAGATGCAACGGCGATGTTGTGGATTCAATTTCCACACGGTTCACATAAGAAAATTAGGATACAATTAGGATAAAAGAGTCTGTTTAGGGGCATCTTCATATGAGACCCTGTCAAACACAGTCTCTCTGTGTGTGTTACCTCTCAAACACAGTCTCTCTGTGTGTGTTACCTCTCAAACACAGTCTCTCTGTGTGTGTTACCTCTCAAACACAGTCTCTCTGTGTGTGTTACCTCTCAAACACAGTCTCTCTGTGTGTGTTACCTCTCAAACACAGTCTCTCTGTGTGTGTTACCTTTCAAACACTGTCTCTCTGTGTGTTACCTCTCAAACACAGTCTCTCTGTGTGTGTTACCTTTCAAACACTGTCTCTCTGTGTGTGTTACCTTTCAAACACTGTCTCTCTGTGTGTTACCTCTCAAACACAGTCTCTCTGTGTGTGTTACCTCTCAAACACAGTCTCTCTGTGTGTGTTACCTCTCAAACACAGTCTCTCTGTGTGTTACCTCTCAAACACAGTCTCTCTGTGTGTGTTACCTTTCAAACACAGTCTCTCTGTGTGTGTTACCTCTCAAACACAGTCTCTCTGTGTGTGTTACCTCTCAAACACAGTCTCTCTGTGTGTGTTACCTCTCAAACACAGTCTCTCTGTGTGTGTTACCTCTCAAACACAGTCTCTCTGTGTGTGTTACCTTTCAAACACTGTCTCTCTGTGTGTGTTACCTCTCAAACACAGTCTCTCTGTGTGTGTTACCTCTCAAACACAGTCTCTCTGTGTGTGTTACCTTTCAAACACAGTCTCTCTGTGTGTGTTACCTCTCAAACACAGTCTCTCTGTGTGTGTTACCTCTCAAACACAGTCTCTCTGTGTGTGTTACCTCTCAAACACAGTCTCTCTGTGTGTGTTACCTCTCAAACACAGTCTCTCTGTGTGTGTTACCTCTCAAACACAGTCTCTCTGTGTGTGTTACCTTTCAAACACAGTCTCTCTGTGTGTGTTACCTCTCAAACACAGTCTCTCTGTGTGTGTTACCTCTCAAACACAGTCTCTCTGTGTGTGTTACCTTTCAAACACAGTCTGTGTGTGTGTGTGTGTGTGTGTGTGTGTGTGTGTGTGTGTGTGTGTGTGTGTGTGTGTGTGTGTGTGTGTGCTATAGTTGATTGGAGGTCTTTTGTACTGAAACCCTAAATCAGGTGTGTCTCTTTCTGGCTGTGCGTCTCCCCATCAGAATGAGGAGGTGTTGAAGAAATGTGCTCAGGAGTACTTGTCCCGGGTGAGGAAGGAGGAACAGCGTTACCATGCCCTGAAGATCCATGCCGAGGAGAAACTAGACAGGTGAGCCCTGAAGATCCATGCAGAGGAGAAACTAGACAGGTGAGTCCTGAAGATCCATGCAGAGGAGAAACTAGACAGGTGAGCCCTGAAGATCCATGCAGATGAGAAACTAGACAGGTGAGTCCTGAAGATCCATGCCGAGGAGAAACTAGACAGGTGAGTCCTGATGGGCCCCCCTCCCCTCTGGAGAAACTAGACAGGTGAGTCCTGATGGGCCTCTCTCCCCTCTGGAGAAACTAGACAGGTGAGTCCAGACCTAATGGTCATGTAGTCTTTCTACACAGCCAGGTTGATGGACCTCCCTTTCCTCTGAGTCTGGTTCCTCTCTATGTTTCTTCCTTCTCTGATGTTTTTTTCCCTCTCCACTTGACTTCAGTTCATTTGTTGATAAAAGCTGATGAGATGATGACTGTTGCTTTGCCATCGAGACAGATCTAAACCAGGGGTTTTCCAGTGTTTTAATGTTAATGTCTGGTGTTGTTGTGTTTTCATCAGGAGTGTAACACTTAAAAGACTTGGGCAAAGCAGAATCAACAACCTCTGTATTGTTCAAGACTGTTGCTTTGTGAGAAGGTGTTTAAGTACACGGATAGCCATTTTGATGTAAATGATCGGCTGAAAATGACCAAGGGCCTTGCCTTGGCTCCGAGTCAGAGCAGGTAGGCCGAAGCCATGGCCCAGTGATACGTGGATGCCGGCCCAAGTAGATAGAAACTGGGGGTAAAACACTAGGGTGAATCCCCAGTGGAAATGTTGCCATAAAGTCTGTGTCCCTCTCCTAACCCCCAGGGCAAACTCTGACATCGCCCAGGTGAGGATGAGGGCTCGTCAGGAGACAGCAGCGTACCAGGCCTCTCTCAGGAAGGAGACCATGAAGGTGGACTCACTGGAGAGAACCCTAGAGCAGAAGGTACAATCACACATGCACACAAACACACACACACGTGTGTGAAAGACTGCATTCAAACCCAGGTGTCCTGCATGCCACAAGCCTATGTTAGCCCTCTGAGCCAAAAGCCAAGATGGAAGTCTTCAGTCTTGACAGAACGGAGCCCACGTCTCCTGTCAGCTTTTCAGAGGGATGTACAATAACCTCTTGGTTTTGTCTCTCTTCCTTAAAAGAACAAAGAGATCGAAGAGCTGACCAAGATCTGTGACGAGCTGATTGCCAAGATGGGGAAGAGCTAGCAACGCTGAACGCGTCCTGCCCATGTCTCCAGGGCCTCAGGGGGACTGAGTGGTGGAGGAAAACAGAAGAAGGACAGAGAGAGGAAAGAGCTAGCTACGCTGAACACATGCTGCCCATGTCTCCAGGGTCTCAGGGGGACTGAGTGGTGGAGGAAAACAGAAGAAGGACAGAGAGAGGAAAGAGCTAGCTACGCTGAACACATGCTGCCCATGTCTCCAGGGTCTCAGGGGGACTGAGTGGTGGAGGAAAACAGGAGAAGGACAGAGAGAGGAAAGAGCTAGCTACGCTGAACACATGCTGCCCATGTCTCCAGGGCCTCAGGGGGACTGAGTGGTCGAGGAAAACAAGAGAAGGCCAGAGAGAGGAAGTTTCCTCTTCTACTCCCTGGACATATGGATTTGACGGACAGCTGAGGATGACAGAGTATTTCCATGTATCTACTGGCAACATCGCCCCCAAGAGTATTGGAGGGTAACTCCTGGTCAATGGCTTCCTCACCATGTACAGTTTGATGTGCCAATGTGTACCACGTATCCTGTATCAATGGTTTGGTGAAAGGGACTTAAAAATGGTTGTCATGAATGAGAGAGAGAGTGTGTGGGTCGTGGGTTGTGGGTGGTTATGTGTGTGTGTGATAGAAATAAAGAGCATTGATTGAAGACATCAAATGATGTGAAAACCTTGGATGAAAAGAAAAACAGCAATATTGTGTGTGCATATATATATATATATATATATATATATATATATATATATATATATATATATATATATATATATATATAATATATATATATATATATATATATATATATATATATATATATATATATATATATATACACACTGAGTGTACAAAATATTAAGAACACCTTCCTAATATTGAGGCCCCCTTTAGCCATCAGAACAGGCTCAATTCGTCGGGTCATGGACTCTACAAGGTGTTGAAAGCGTTCCACAGGGATGCTGGCCCATGTTGACTTCAGTACTTCGTTCCACAGGGATGCTGGCCCATGTTGACTTCAGTACCTCGTTCCACAGGGATGCTGGCCTATGTTGACTTCAGTACCTCGTTCCACAGGGATGCTGGCCCATGTTGACTTCATGACCTCGTTCCACAGGGATGTTGGCCCATGTTGACTTCAGTACCTCGTTCCACAGGGATGCTGGCCCATGTTGACTTCAGTACCTCGTTCCACAGGGATGCTGGCCCATGTTGACTTCAGGACCTCGTTCCACAGGGATGCTGGCCCATGTTGACTTCAGGACCTCGTTCCACAGGGATGCTGGCCCATGTTGACTTCAGTATCTCGTTCCACAGGGATGCTGGCCCATGTTGACTTCAGGACCTCGTTCCACAGGGATGCTGGCCCATGTTGACTTCAGTACCTCGTTCCACAGGGATGCTGGCCCATGTTGTCTTCAGTACCTCGTTCCACAGGGATGCTGGCCCATGTTGACTTCAGTACCTCGTTCCACAGGGATGCTGGCCCATGTTGACTTCAGGACCTCGTTCCACAGGGATGCTGGCCCATGTTGACTTCAGGACCTCGTTCCACAGGGATGCTGGCCCATGTTGACTTCAGGACCTCGTTCCACAGGGATGCTGGCCCATGTTGACTTCATGACCTCGTTCCACAGGGATGCTGGCCCATGTTGACTTCAGGACCTCGTTCCACAGGGATGCTGGCCCATGTTGACTTCAGTACCTCGTTCCACAGGGATGCTGGCCCATGTTGACTTCAGGACCTCGTTCCACAGGGATGCTGGCCCATGTTGACTTCAGGACCTCGTTCCACAGGGATGCTGGCCCATGTTGACTTCAGGACCTCGTTCCACAGGGATGCTGGCCCATGTTGTCTTCAGTACCTCGTTCCACAGGGATGCTGGCCCCTGTTGACTTCAGGACCTCGTTCCACAGGGATGCTGGCCCATGTTGACTTCAGGACCTCGTTCCACAGGGATGCTGGCCCATGTTGACTTCAGGACCTCGTTCCACAGGGATGCTGGCCCATGTTGACTCCGAAACCTCGTTCAAAGGCACTTACGTTTTTCACATTCACCCTCTGAATGGCACACGTACACAATCCATGTCTCAAGGCTTAAAAATCCTTCTTTAACCTGTCTCCTCCCCTTCATCTACACTGATTAAAGTGGATTTAACAGGTGACATCAATAAGGGATCATAGATTTCACCTGGATTCACCTGGTCAGTCTATGTCATGGGAAAGAGCAGGTGTTCCTAATGTTTTGTCCCCTCAGTGTAGATGACAGACTAAATCAACGAATCGTTCAGTTAATGAGAGAACTGCACGTGGAAGTGTCAACATATAAACTTGTTGTTGTTGTTGTTGTAAATAGGTAATGGGGCTGATTAGAATGATTCTAATAAAAATACACTATTCTGTCCATTTTAAATGTCTTCGTTCTTTAATTTTTAATTTGGATATTATTTATAATGAAAAAAGAAATTGTTACTGTAGTAATCAGCTGTTGGGACAGAGGGCAGTTCATTAATTGCATGAATTACATTTCTGACCGGTATGTCACAGTTGATGTCTTCACACGGTGGCAGCCATTGGGGAGAGAAAAATAAAAGAGCTCTGCACAGCTACACACCTGGGTTCAAACAGTATTTGAAATCGTTCGACGTTTGCTCTAGCCTGGCACCGGGAGTGACAAATTGCAGGTTCGAGACTATTTGTTTGGTCTCTTGAAGCCAGGAAAGGTCGATCGAGCACAGATAAAGTCCTTGAAATGATTTTGAATAGTATTCTAAGACCTCGGATTAAAATGGTCAGTAAATGGCCACTGGATTTAAAAGATGTTGATTTGACTATGTTTTTTATTAAATGTATAATTTATCACTTGGACCAGCAACTCGGTTGCTGGGCAACAGCAGCTAGCTAGTAGCATGAGAGCAGCTGTAGCTAGCTTTTTATTGTTTTTATTTAACTAGGTAAGTCAGTTATGAACAAATTCTTATTTACAATGACAGTCTAGGAACAGTGGGGTTAACTGCCTTGTTCAGGGGCAGAACGACAGATTTATACCTTGTCAGCTCGGGGATTTGATCTTGCAACCTTACGGTTACTAGTCCAACGCTCTAACCACTAGGCTACCTGCTCTAAGCACTAGGCTACCTGTCTCTAAGCACTAGGCTACCTGGCTCTAACCACTAGGCTACCTGGCTCTAACCACTAGGCTACCTGCTCTAACCACTAGGCTACCTGCTCTAACCACTAGGCTACCTGGCTCTAACCACTAGGCTACCTGGCTCTAACCACTAGGCTACCTGGCTCTAACCACTAGGCTACCTGGCTCTAACCACTAGGCTACCTGGCTCTAACCACTAGGCTACCTGGCTCTAACCACTAGACTACCTGTCTCTAACCACTAGGCTACCTGCTCTAAGCACTAGGCTACCTGTCTCTAACCACTAGGCTACCTGGCTCTAACCACTAGGCTACCTGGCTCTAACCACTAGGCTACCTGCTCTAACCACTAGGCTACCTGGCTCTAACCACTAGGCTACCTGGCTCTAACCACTAGGCTACCTGCTCTAACAACTAGGCTACCTGTCTCTAACCACTAGGCTACCTGGCTCTAACCACTAGGCTACCTGGCTCTAACCACTAGGCTACCTGGCTCTAACCACTAGGCTACCTGGCTCTAACCACTAGGCTACCTGGCTCTAACCACTAGGCTACCTGCTCTAACAACTAGGCTACCTGGTCTAACCACTAGGCTACCTGCTCTAACCACTAGGCTACCTGTCTCTAACCACTAGGCTACCTGCTCTAACCACTAGGCTACCTGTCTCTAACCACTAGGCTAACTGCTCTAAACACTAGGCTACCTGCCACTAGCTAGCTAACACCAGTGAGATGAGAAGCAAGCTACAAGCAAAATAAGTTAGCTAGATAGGTATATTTGGCTATGGAGAGTTTTTCATATGACTTCATAAGTCATATGTGTAAACTAAATCAGAGAACAAACAAATAAAGCTAGCGAACATCCTTGGCTGCTATTATAACCAGTTAGCTAGCCAACTAGCCAGTAGCTACAAGCCAACGAGACTGTACCAATGTTGACAATATATCCTAGTTAGCTTCTTTCTTTAATGAAACATAGCTAGCTAAAACATGAAATGGACACTGCTCATCTAGTTACTGGCTACACATGTAGCTAGATGTCAGTTTCAGCACAAATACTTCTAGCTAGCCTAAATTTCCTCAACCAAAACCAGCCTCTCACAACACAAACTATAGCTGATTTAAACAAAACGTCTCACGGAGAAACAGTTTGCTATGTTGAATATAAACACGGCCAACGCAGATACAAGCTGTGCATTGGCTGTGCATTGCAGTGAGTGTACACATGCTAGCTAAGCTACCCAATTAGCTAGATCATCACACGAGCCAGACGTGTTGCTGCTCGAGCTTTTCGGCTTATTCTAATGCACTTAAACTAATATTTGGCACATGATTGTGCACATGTTGTTAGAACTACACATCATGAAATTGAGGCAAAAAATTACAGACAGTAGCCTACAATAAACCTTGAGAGGCTCTTCCTCATTTGGCTGTGCTGTCTAGAAGATTTACACAGAGTGCCTGGATAGTTATGGTTCAGTAGGCTCAGTCTATCGGTCGGCTCTGTCTATCGGTCGGATCAGTCTATCGGTTGGCTCAGTCTATCGGTTGGCTCCGTCTATCAGTAGGAACAGTCTATCGGTCGGCTCAGTCTATCAGTAGCCTCAGTCAATCAGTAGGCTCAGTCTTTCAGTAGGCTCAGTCAATCAGTAGGCTCAGTCTATCGGTCAGCTCAGTCCATCGGTCGGCTCAGTCTATATTTTACCTACTTAGTTGCTGCATTAACTATAATGTAATAATAACACCTCATCAACTTGACCTGCAGGTCAGAAATATGGCTCAGTTTCTTCCTGACAGTTTCCTTTGTACGCTGCCTTGTTGACGATAAACATGAGAAGCGTGACATGATAAGTGATGACTTAAGAGAGGGCAGAGCAGGGAGGGGTGTGGCGGGCTGGGTCAGGCAGGGTGGAGTCAGGTGTGGTTAGGGAGTGGTCTCAGTAGGATGAGCCCAATTACGTCACCATCTGTCTCTCTACTGATTAGGTTTTGTTGGAATGAAGCACACTGTGGTTCATTAAGACAGGGACTCGAGACGGGAGCTCGCCTAGCCGCTAACCGAGCCATAGGCCCCCATTGGAAAAGCTAACAGCTAACCAGTAACCGCTAATCTGGTCTGTGCGGGCAGACAGAGGTATTAGCTCCCTGGTAGAAGAAGACAGACTTAAGATTAGAGGTGGTTTAGCAGCAAACAACCAGCTTTTCATTGTGTGATCGCATCGCTCCAGGGAAGGACCGGGAACGAAGTACCAAGAGGAACCAGCACCATCAACATGAGAGCTGTCCAGAACTGTACCGTCCTTCTCGTCACACTACTCTTCCTCACTTCACACTGTAAAGACTTTCTCACACCTTCTGTTGTTCTGTTTGCCTTGTACCTTTCTGGTCATCACTTGTTATGCTTTTCATCTCTCTCTCTCTCTCTCTCTCTCTCTCTCTCTCTCTCTCTCTCTCTCTCTCGAAGGGAAAGAGAGATACTATGGGAAGGAACTCTGTTGAATGGAATGAGAGACATGGACACACTGTACAGTAGATTACCTTGTCATTATCTTGTTCTGAATCTGCAGTTCTAGGCTTTGGAACTCATGCTAAGACAGAGATGCCATGCAAAGTATGTACAATGTGAGTCACTTGCACAGTCACAGTTAGCCTGGTCTCATTTCTGTTTGTGCTGTCTTGTCAACTCTAATGACCATGTAGGAGTTGCCAAGAGAGCACAAGCAGATCAGGGACCAGGCTACAATCGTGCACCTTTAAAGTAAAGAGGTTCATCAATGAGAAAATCTAACAAGAATTCAACATTGCTATCACGCTTTTAGCTTAAGAGACTAAAACCCGTTGAAGGAAGGAAGGAACTCAAACTTTAATTTGGTTCTGTATGTGTTCTGTGTGTTGAAATAATGAGGAGCTGCGCTGTCAAATGTAAAACGGCTTATAGATATGATGTAAACTACACAACACCTAGTTTAATATTGTTCTCCTCTGTAGTCAGCTGTAAATACAGTCAATAAAACAGTCTGTATTTCCATCGTGTGGGTCTTTGTTTTCAGAGAATATATACATTGGGGCGGCAGGGTAGCCTAGTGGTTAGAGCGTTGGACTAGTAACCGGAAGGTTGCTTTATTTACCATTCTTGCAATTGATGATCCATCCTATGGCAATCATTTCTTAAAGATTTGTATTTATAGTTAAATAAAGGTAAAATAAATAAATACAAATCTTTAAGAAATGATTGCCATAGGATGGATCATCAATTGCAAGAATGGTAAATAAAGTAACCTTCCGGTTACTAGTCCAACGTAAGCATATTAAGACAAAAACACCATTTTAACCAATGTCTTATAACTTTAACAGATAACAGATGTATCACAGAATTATAAAATATCTATACTAATAATTCACAATTTACCCCCTTATAAATCAAATTAAATTTAAACCACTATAGCCTTAATTTGTAATATATCACACATTCATATATATTTCAAATTTGGTCAGAGGTCAAAAGTCAGGTTCCCCCTATTATACCATTTGAAACATTGAAACTCAATTCCAGACAGACATCATTTGCTAAAGAAAAGAGCAACACACAGGGGTCAGCAGCAGCATGGTCTGAGGTCAGCTCCATTCCAATTCAGCCAATTCAGGAAGTAAACTGGAATTACAAATTTACGGCATAGAAAATCATTAAGGAAAATTGGAATAGGTATGTCATCTTTTATGAATTGACTGAATTGAAAATGACCCGATCCCTAATATGACTGTAATACAGGGGATTCTGAGCAGTTTCCCAGCAGATACATGAAAGACTTAACCAACCCACAGGAGATAGCGAAGGAGAAACAGACAGACAGACATAATATCTATGTAACCTTCAAAAGGCACTCGTTTTTCGATTTCCAATTTAGATGCAAAAAACCCCCGATATTTTCATTACCGGAAAACGTTGTACAACCTAGACAATTACATTTAGATTTCCAATTTAGATGCCAAAACCAAAGAAAAAACAAGCTTTCCCCCACGTCAGATTCAGATACCAAAAAAAAAGGATAATTAGGCTGTTTTTCTCATCTTTCATTTCCACGAAGACAAATCCTTCTTTGATTCAGTCAATTCAGGAAGTAAACACATTCCAATTCAGTCAATTCAGGAAGTAAACACATTCCAATTCAGTCAATTCAGGAAGTAAACACATTCCAATTCAGTCAATTCAGGAAGTAAACACATTCCAATTCAGTCAATTCAGGAAGTAAACACATTCCAATTCAGTCAATTCAGGAAGTAAACACATTCCAATTCAGTCAATTCAGGAAGTAAACACATTCCAATTCAGTCAATTCAGGAAGTAAACACATTCCAATTCAGTCAATTCAGGAAGTAAACACATTCCAATTCATTTTTGGAATTTCAGTTTACTTCCTGAATTGACTGGTCAGCAGCACTATTAGACTGTAAAGGATTCTGGGCAGTTCGGGTTCCTATTAGATGACAAGATGAAATAGTAAAAGAGTCCTTCCTTGTTTATTTGTATCTGAAATCAGTTTTTTTGTCCAAAGGAAATATTAAATAACGAGAAACGGAATAGTGATTTTGATTATTCCGAATGTTGTGTTTTTAATTAGCGGTTCTTGTTCGACCCGTCGTAAGTGTCACGTCTGCTCCCGATCCCCCTCTGTGGCGCTCAAGGTCGCCAGGCTGCTCATCATCGCCAGGCTGCTCATCATTACGCACACCTGTCACCATCGCTATGCGGACTTCATCGCTTCATTGGACTCGCCTGGACTCCATCAAGTCATTGATTATCTGTCAGTTCCTCAGTTTCATCCCCCACGTCTGCATTGATTATCTGTCAGTTCCTCAGTTTCATCCCCCACGTCTGCATTGATGTTGTTTTGTTTCTCTTGTCCAGATGCTGTTCTTTGTTTAGTTTCATGACTATTTATTATTAAATCTGCACTTCCCGTCTCCCACATCGGGTGGTGTAGGTGTCCTGGAGGGAAGGTAATTTGCCACCGGTGATGTGTTGGGCAGACCCCACTACCCTGCGGTTGTGGGCGGTGCAGCTGCCGTGCCAGGCCGTGATACAGGTGTGACAGGATGCTCTCGATTGTGCATTTGTAAAATTTTGTGAGGGTTTTAGGTGACAAGCAAAATTTCTTCAGCCTCCTGAGTTTGAAGAGGTGCTGTTGCGCCTTCACCACATTTCAGATCGTCAGTGATGTGTACGCCGAGGAACGTGAAACTTTCCACCTGCTTCACTGCTGTCTCGACAACGTGGATAGGAACGTGCTCCCTCTGCTGTTTACATTATACAACCTTGCTGTGAGAGGGCATTGTTGAACATGCAAATCCACGGATGTTTTCACTACTGAACACATCACAAACGTAGCAAAAGCAAAGGAAGACATTTAGCTAACAAAAAACGTCTAATGGACAAATTCAGTTAGGAATTTGGTTAGTTTCCTAGTGAATACACCCTAGGCAGAGTTTCTACAGATGACAAAAACTGGATATATGTTCCTTTTTAGACTTTGAGCACCTGCCCTCCTTAATGTGTCTACTCAACACCTGCCCTCCTTAGTGTGTCTACTCAACACCTGCCCTCCTTAGTGTGTCTACTCAACACCTGCCCTCCTTAGTGTGTCTACTCAACACCTGCCCTCCTTAATGTGTCTACTCAATACTGCACTCCTTAGTGTGTCTACTCAACACCTGCCCTCCTTAGTGTGTCTACTCAACACCTGCCCTCCTTAGTGTGTCTACTCAATACTGCACTCCTTAGTGTGTCTACTCAATACTCCACTCCTTAGTGTGTCTACTCAACACCTGCCCTCCTTAGTGTGTCTACTCAATACTGCACTCCTTAGTGTGTCTACTCAACACCTGCCCTCCTTAGTGTGTCTACTCAACACCTGCCCTCCTTAGTGTGTCTACTCAACACCTGCCCTCCTTAGTGTGTCTACTCAACACCTGCCCTCCTTAGTGTGTCTACTCAACACCTGCCCTCCTTAGTGTGTCTACTCAACACTGCCCTCCTTAGTGTGTCTACTCAACACCTGCCCTCCTTAGTGTGTCTACTCAACACCTGCCCTCCTTAGTGTGTCTACTCAACACTGCCCTCCTTAGTGTGTCTACTCAACACTGCCCTCCTTAGTGTGTCTACTCAACACCTGCCCTCCTTAGTGTGTCTACTCAACACCTGCCCTCCTTAATGTGTCTACTCAACACTGCCCTCCTTAATGTGTCTATTCAACACTGCCCTCCTTAATGTGTCTACTCAACACCTGCCCTCCTTAGTGTGTCTACTCAACACCTGTCCTCCTTAATGTGTCTACTCAACACCTGCCCTCCTTAGTGTGTCTATTCAACACTGCCCTCCTTAATGTGTCTACTCAACACTGCCCTCCTTAGTGTGTCTACTCAACACCTGCCCTCCTTAGTGTGTCTACTCAACACCTGCCCTCCTTAGTGTGTCTACTCAACACCTGCCCTCCTTAGTGTGTCTACTCAACACCTGCCCTCCTTAGTGTGTCTACTCAACACTGCCCTCCTTAGTGTGTCTACTCAACACCTGCCCTCCTTAGTGTGTCTACTCAACACCTGCCCTCCTTAGTGTGTCTACTCAACACTGCCCTCCTTAGTGTGTCTACTCAACACTGCCCTCCTTAGTGTGTCTACTCAACACCTGCCCTCCTTAGTGTGTCTACTCAACACCTGCCCTCCTTAATGTGTCTACTCAACACTGCCCTCCTTAATGTGTCTATTCAACACTGCCCTCCTTAATGTGTCTACTCAACACCTGCCCTCCTTAGTGTGTCTACTCAACACCTGTCCTCCTTAATGTGTCTACTCAACACCTGCCCTCCTTAGTGTGTCTATTCAACACTGCCCTCCTTAATGTGTCTACTCAACACTGCCCTCCTTAGTGTGTCTACTCAACACCTGTCCTCCTTAATGTGTCTACTCAACACCTGCCCTCCTTAATGTGTCTATTCAACACTGCCCTCCTTAATGTGTCTACTCAACACCTGCCCTCCTTAATGTGTCACGGCCCTCCTTAATGTGTCTACTCAACACCTGCCCTCCTTAATGTGTCACGGCCATCCTTAATGTGTCTACTCAACACCTGCCCTCCTTAATGTGTCACGGCCCTCCTTAATGTGTCTACTCAACACTGCCCTCCTTAATGTGTCTACTCAACACGGCCCTCCTTAATGTGTCACGGCCCTCCTTAGTGTGTCTACTCAACACTGCCCTCCTTAATGTGTCTACTCAACACTGCCCTCCCAGGAATTCAATACTGGCTCAGATGCTTGAGGAGGCTTTCTATGACATAGCTTCTTTTCAGTTTATGCAAAACAAGCAAGTCCAGTGTAGAGCACAGCGGTTTAGACAGACTGGAAGGTCGGGCTCATAATAACAGCTGGAACGCAATTAATCGAATGGGATCCAACTCACGACCGTACACGGTCTCCGTGTGTTTGATGCCATTTCATTCACGTCATACCAGTCATTATGATGAGCCGTCCTCCCCTCAGCAGCCTCCTGTGGCGTAGAGAATCATTTTGAAATAGATTTTCCATCACCAAAAAAAAAATATTTTCAGCTGTTGTACAAAAACGACAGTTCTCTAGGGCCTCTTTTCTATTTTAGGGGGTGTGGCTATAGAGTTAGTAGGAGTGGCTATAGAGTCAGTAGGAGTGGCGATAGAGTCAGTAGGAGTGGCTATAGAGTCAGTAGGAGTGGCTATAGAGTCAGTAGGAGTGGCTATAGAGTCAGTAGGAGTGGCTATAGAGTCAGTAGGAGTGGCTATAGAGTCAGTAGGAGTGGCTATAGAGTCAGTAGGAGTGGCTATAGAGTCAGTAGGAGTGGCTATAGAGTCAGTAGGAGTGGCGATAGAGTCAGTAGGAGTGGCTATAGAGTTAGTAGGAGTGGCTATAGAGTCAGTAGGAGTGGCGATAGAGTCAGTAGGAGTGGCTATAGAGTCAGTAGGAGTGGCTATAGAGTCAGTAGGTGTGGCTATAGAGTCAGTAGGGGAGGCTAATGAGTCAGCTACCATCCTCAGTAGGAGTGGCTATAGAGTCAGTAGGAGTGGCTATAGAGTCAGCTACCATCCTCTGTAGGAGTGGCTATAGAGTCAGCTACCATCCTCAGTAGGGGTGGTTATAGAGTCAGCTACCATCCTCAGTAGGAGTGGCTATAGAGTCAGCTACCATCCTCAGTAGGGGTGGTTATAGAGTCAGCTACCATCCTCAGTAGGAGTGGCTATAGAGTCAGTAGGAGTGGCTATATAGTCAGTAGGAGTGGCTACAGAGTCACCTACCATCCTCTGTAGGAGTGGCTATAGAGTCAGCTACCATCCTCAGTTGGAGTGGCTATAGACTCAGCTACCATCCTCAGTAGGAGTGGCTATATATTCAGCTACCATCCTCAGTAGGGATGGCTAATGAGTCAGCTACCATCCTCAGTGGGTGTGCCTATAGAGTCAGTAGGAGTGGCTATAGAGTCAGCTACCATCCTCAGTAGGAGTGGCTATAGATTCAGCTACCATCCTCAGTAGGAGTGGCTATAGAGTCAGCTACCATCCTCAGTAGGAGTGTCTATAGAGTCAGCTACCATCCTCAGTAGGTGTAGGTATAGAGTCAGCTACCATCCTCAGTAGGAGTGGCTATAGAGTCAGCTACCATCCTCAATAGGAGTGGCTATAGAGTCAGCTACCATCCTCAGTCGGAGTGGCTATAGAGTCAGCTACCATCCTCAGTAGGTGTGGCTATAGAGTCAGCTACCATCCTCAGTAGGAGTGGCTATAGAGTCAGCTACCATCCTCAGTAGGAGTGGCTATAGAGTCAGTAGGAGTGGCTATAGAGTCAGCTACCATCCTCAGTAGGAGTGGCTATAGAGTCAGTAGGAATGGCTATAGAGTCAGCTACCATCCTCTGTAGGAGTGGCTATAGAGTCAGTAGGAGTGGCTATAGAGTCAGCTACCATCATCTGTAGGAGTGGCTATAGAGTCAGTAGGAGTGGCTATAGAGTCAGCTACCATCCTCAGTAGGGGTGGTTATAGAGTCAGCTACCATCCTCAGTTGGAGTGGCTATAGAGTCAGCTACCATCCTCAGTAGGAGTGGCTATAGAGTCAACTACCATCCTCAGTAGGAGTGGCTATAGAGTCAGCTACCATCCTCAGTAGGTGTGGTTATAGAGTCAGCTACCATCCTCAGTAGGAGTGGCTATAGAGTCAGCTACCATCCTCAGTAGGAGTGGCTATAGAGTCAGCTACCATCCTCAGTAGGAGTGGCTATAGAGTCAGCTACCATCCTCAGTAGGAGTGGCTATAGAGTCAGCTAACATCCTCAGTAGGAGTGGCTATAGAGTCAGCTACCATCCTCAGTAGGAGTGGCTATAGAGTCAGCTACCATCCTCAGTAGGAGTGGCTATAGAGTCAGTAGGAATGGCTATAGAGTCAGCTACCATCCTCTGTAGGAGTGGCTATAGAGTCAGTAGGAGTGGCTATAGAGTCAGCTACCATCATCTGTAGGAGTGGCTATAGAGTCAGTAGGAGTGGCTATAGAGTCAGCTACCATCCTCAGTAGGGGTGGTTATAGAGTCAGCTATCATCCTCAGTTGGAGTGGCTATAGAGTCAGCTACCATCCTCAGTAGGAGTGGCTATAGAGTCAACTACCATCCTCAGTAGGAGTGGCTATAGAGTCAGCTACCATCCTCAGTAGGTGTGGTTATAGAGTCAGCTACCATCCTCAGTAGGAGTGGCTATAGAGTCAGCTACCATCCTCAGTAGGAGTGGCTATAGAGTCAGCTACCATCCTCAGTAGGAGTGGCTATAGAGTCAGCTACCATCCTCAGTAGGAGTGGCTATAGAGTCAGCTACCATCCTCAGTAGGAGTGGCTATAGAGTCAGCTACCATCCTCAGTAGGGGTGGCTATAGAGTCAGTAGGAGTGGCTATAGAGTCAGCTACCATCCTCAGTAGCTTTCCATCTAAGTTGTCAATGCCGGCAGGTTTGTCATTATTGATCGATAACAATAATTTTTCCACCTCTCACAAACTAACTTTACAAAATTCAAACTTGCACTGCTTTTCATTCATTATTTGTTTTTTTTATGCATGAATACGATGGCTCACTGTTCGTTGTTGGCATTTCCTGACTAACGTTGTTTTGAATTTGTCAGGACGTCCAACCGGCCTCACAACCGCAAACCACGTGTAACCACGCCAACCCAGGACCTCCAACATCCAGCTTCTTCACCTGCGTTATTGTGCTTATTGTCCAAATACGGCTTAAGGTAGAGAAATGAACATTCAAATCTCTGGCAACAATTCTGGTGAATGTTCCTGCAGTCAGTATGCCAATTGCATGCTCCCTCAAAACTTGACACATCTGTGACATTGTGTTGTGACAAAACTGCACATTTTAGAGTGGCCTTTTATTGTCCCCAGCACAAGGTGCACCTGTGTAATGATCATGCGGTCTAATCAGAATCTTGATAGGCCACACCTGTCAGGTGGATGGATTATCTTGGCAAAGGAGAAATGCTTAAAAACAAGGATTTAAGCTAATTTGTGCGAACATTTGAGTTAAATAATATTTTTGTGCGTATGGAACATTTCTGGGATCTTTTATTTCAGCTCATGAAACATGGGACCAACACTTTACATGTTGCATTCATGTGTATGTTAGGTATAGAATACGATACATCCATTCTCCTCTGACTGTCAGTGTGGGTCAGTTTGATTATTTATTTGTAATACAGTTGGTCGCCACCGGGAGGCAGCACAGGAACACTTTTGACCACTGGAAACTGAAAACTGGAAATTCCATCCACAATACACAACTGCGTGGTTAGTAGCATGCGAATAACGTTGTACAAATTGGCCTGCGAATGACAAACTCTGGATGGAAAAAGAAAGGCACAAAGTATTGGGATTGACTTTTATCCCTATGGAGTGGGTGTTGGCTGTCAGGATGAACGTTACACTTCATCTACACTGATTGAAGTGGATTTAATAGGTGACATCAATAAGGGATCATAGCTTTCACCTGGATTCACCTGGTCAGTTTATGTCATGTTTTGTGTACTCAGCGTGTGTGCTGGAATTTATTGATTCAACTCAACTGACATTACAAAATCACGTTCCATTGCATGAGCCACATCAGAAACAAATTTGAAACAATTTGCATACACAGCCCTGAGCTAATAGGATGTTCGAGAGCCCACCCCCTTACTCCAGACGAACAGTCATTGGTCTATTATAACCAGATCTTATTGTGATGATGATGTGTCATGATGGGGGCCAAAAGTTCCATCCAAAACAACCAAAACAAGCAGAAATCCCACAAAAGGGCATAGTCGTAATGTTCACCATTTCAGAGTTATTTCAACTCAAAGGGTAGAGATAACACTAAAAAAAGAAGAACATTCGTTTTCAACTGCAATGCTCTTTCAACATCATTAGAATTAAAAATAAATGTTACCATGGAAATGATTGCATCACAATACCTGGCAGCCATTGGGAGTGTACTAATGAGTTTAACAATTTACCCTCCATTCCTCCACCCCTCCACCCCTCCATTCCTCCACCCCTCCACCCCTCCATTCCTCCACCCCTCCACCTCTCCACCCCTCCATTTTTCCATTCCTCCACCCCTCCACCCCTCCATTCCTCCACCCCTCCACCCCTCCATTCCTCCACCCCTCCACCCCTCCATTCCTCCACCCCTCCACCCCTCCATTCCTCCACCCCTCCACCTCTCCACCCCTCCATTTTTCCATTCCTCCACCCCTCCACCCCTCCATTCCTCCACCCCTCCACCCCTCCATTCCTCCACCCCTCCACCCCTCCATTCCTCCACCCCTCCACCCCTCCATTCCTCCACCCCTCCACCCCTCCATTCCTCCACCCCTCCACCTCTCCACCCCTCCATTTTTCCATTCCTCCACCCCTCCACCCCTCCATTCCTCCACCCCTCCACCCCTCCATTCCTCCACCCTTCCACCCCTCCACCCCTCTATTCCTCCACCCATCCACACCTCCATTCCTCCACCCCTCCATTCCTCCATCCCTCCACCCCTCCATTCCTACACCCCTCCATTCCTCCATTCCTCCACCCCTCCATTCGTCCACCCCTCCACCCCTCCATTCTTCCATTCCCCCCCTCCATTCGTCCACCCCTCCATTCCACCAACCCTCCACCCCTCCATTCCTCCATTCCTCCACCCCTCCATTCTGCCACCCCTCCACCCCTCCATTCCTCCATTCCTCCACCCCTCCATTCCTCCATTCTTCCACCCCTCCATTCCTCCACCCCTCCACCCCTCCATTCGTCCACCCCTCCATTCCTCCACTACTCCACCCCTCCATTCCTCCACATCTCTATTCCTCCATTCCTACACCCCTCCATTCCTCCATTCCTCCACCCCTCCATTCGTCCACCCCTCCACCCCTCCATTCTTCCATTCCCCCCCTCCATTCGTCCACCCCTCCATTCCACCAACCCTCCACCCCTCCATTCCTCCATTCCTCCACCCCTCCATTCTGCCACCCCTCCACCCCTCCATTCCTCCATTCCTCCACCCCTCCATTCCTCCATTCTTCCACCCCTCCATTCCTCCACCCCTCCACCCCTCCATTCGTCCACCCCTCCATTCCTCCACTACTCCACCCCTCCATTCCTCCACATCTCTATTCCTCCATTCCTCCATTCCTCCACCCCTCCATTCGTCCACCCCTCCATTCCTCCACTACTCCACCCCTCCATTCCTCCACCCCTCCATTCGTCCACCCCTCCATTCCTCCACCCCTCCATTCTTCCACCCCTCCATTCCTCCACTCCTACACTACTCCATTCCTCCACCCTCCACCCCCCCATTCCTTCATTCCTCCACCCCTCCATTCCTCAATTCCTCCACCCCTCCATTCTGCCACCCCTCCATTCCTCCACCCCTCCACCCCTCCATTCCTCCATTCCTCCACCCCTCTATTCCTCCATACTTCCAACCCTCCATTCCTCCACCCCTCCATTCCTCCACATCTCTATTCCTCCATTCCTCCATTCCTCCACCCCTCCACCCCTTTATTCCTCCATTCCTCCAACCCTCTATTCCTCCATTCCTCCACCCCTCCATTCCTCCACTACTCCATTCCTCCATTCCTCCACCCCTCCATTCCTCCATTCCTCCACCCCTCCACCCCTCTATTCCTCCATTCCTCCACCCCTCTATTCCTCCATTCCTCCACCCCTCCATTCCTCCATTCCTCCATTCCTCCACCCCTCCACCCCTCTATTCCTCCATTCCTCCACCCCTCGATTCCTCCATTCCCCCACCCCTCCATTCCTCCACTACTCCATTCCTCCATTCCTCCACCCCTCTACCCCTCCATTCCTCCATTCCTCCACCCCTCCATTCCTCCATTTTTCCACCCCTCCATTCCTCCACCCTCACCTCTTTCCCCCTTCATCACCACCCCCTTCTTCCAGCACCCGACCCCCTAATTCCGATTAAAGAATGCCTTGTAAACAGAGCTGATGGGTTCTGACGCGGGGGTCAGCCGGGGCCAGAGTGGAAATTGTCTGTGGATGGGAGAGGCTGAGCAGTGTCCCGAAACCACACACGCACGCACACACAACACACACACGCACACACACAACACACACACACACGCACACACACAACACACACACACACACACACACACACACACACACACACAGACACACACACACACACACACACACCTGCTCCTCTAGAGCTCCTCTAGAGGAGGTCTCAGGGGCCGGTTCGTCTAGAGGTGGTCTCAGGGGCCTGCTCCTCTAAAGGTGGTCTCAGGGTCTATCCTGCTCAGGGGCCTGTTCCTCTAGAGGTGGTCTCAGGGGCCTGTTCCTCTATAGGTGGTCTCAGGGGCCTGTTCCTCTAGAGGTGGTCTCAGGGGCCTGTTCCTCTAGAGGTGGTCTCAGGGCCCTGCTCCTCTAGAGGTGGTCTCAGGGGCCTGCTCCTCTAGAGGTGGTCTCACGGGCCTGTTCCTCTAGAGGTGGTCTCAGGGGCCGGTTCGTCTAGAGGTGGTCTCAGGGGCCTGTTCCTCTAGAGGTGGTCTCAGAGGCCTGTTCCTCTAGAGGTGGTCTCAGGGGCCTGTTCTCTAGAGGTGGTCTCAGGGTCTATCCTGCTCAGGGGCCTGTTCCTCTAGAGAGGTCTCAGGGGCCTGTTCCTCTAGAGGGGGTCTCAGGGGCCTGTTCCTCTAGAGGGGGTCTCAGGGGCCTGCTCCTCTAGAGGTGGTCTCAGGGGCCTGTTCATCTAGAGGTGGTCTCAGGGGCCTGTTCCTCTAGAGGTGGACTCAGGGGCCTGTTCCTCTAGAGGTGGTCTTAGGGGCCTGTTCCTCTAGAGGTGGTCTCAGGGGCCTGCTCCTCTAGAGGTGGTCTCACGGGCCTGTTCCTCTAGAGGTGGTCTCAGGGGCCGGTTCGTCTAGAGGTGGTCTCAGGGGCCTGTTCCTCTAGAGGTGGTCTCAGAGGCCTGTTCCTCTAGAGGTGGTCTCAGGGGCCTGTTCTCTAGAGGTGGTCTCAGGGTCTATCCTGCTCAGGGGCCTGTTCCTCTAGAGAGGTCTCAGGGGCCTGTTCCTCTAGAGGGGGTCTCAGGGGCCTGTTCCTCTAGAGGGGGTCTCAGGGGCCTGCTCCTCTAGAGGTGGTCTCAGGGGCCTGTTCATCTAGAGGTGGTCTCAGGGGCCTGTTCCTCTAGAGGTGGACTCAGGGGCCTGTTCCTCTAGAGGTGGTCTTAGGGGCCTGTTCCTCTAGAGGTGGTCTCAGGGGCCTGTTCCTCAAGAGGTGGTCTCAGGGTCTATCCTGCTCATGGGTCTGTGCTCTAGAGGTGGTCTCAGGGGCCTGTTCTCTAGAGGTGGTCTCAGGGGCCTGTTCCTATAGAGGTGGTCTCAGGGGCCTGTTCTCTAGAGGTGGTCTCAGGGGCCTGTTCTCTAGAGGTGGTCTCAGGGGCCTGTTCTCTAGAGGTGGTCTCAGGGGCCTGTTCTCTAGAGGTGATCTCAGGGGCCTGTTCTCTAGAGGTGGTCTCAGTGGCCTGTTCTCTAGAGGTGGTCTCAGGGGCCTGGTCCTCTAGAGGTGGTCTCAGGGGCCTGTTCCTCTAGAGGTGGTCTCAGGGCCCTGCTCCTCTAGAGGTGGTCTCAGGGGCCTGCTCCTCTAGAGGTGGTCTCACGGGCCTGTTCCTCTAGAGGTGGTCTCAGGGGCCGGTTCGTCTAGAGGTGGTCTCAGGGGCCTGTTCCTCTAGAGGTGGTCTCAGGGGCCTGTTCCTCTAGAGGTGGTCTCAGGGGCCTGTTCTCTAGAGGTGGTCTCAGGGTCTATCCTGCTCAGGGGCCTGTTCCTCTAGAGAGGTCTCAGGGGCCTGTTCCTCTAGAGAGGGGTCTCAGGGGCCTGTTCCTCTAGAGGGGGTCTCAGGGGCCTGTTCCTCTAGAGGTGGTCTCAGGGGCCTGTTCCTCTAGAGGTGGACTCAGGGGCCTGTTCCTCTAGAGGTGGTCTCAGGGGCCTGTTCCTCAAGAGGTGGTCTCAGGGTCTATCCTGCTCATGGGCCTGTGCTCTAGAGGTGGTCTCAGGGGCCTGTTCTCTAGAGGTGGTCTCAGGGGCCTGTTCCTCTAGAGGTGGTCTCAGGGGCCTGTTCTCTAGAGGTGGTCTCAGGGGCCTGTTCTCTAGAGGTGGTCTCAGGGGCCTGTTCTCTAGAGGTGGTCTCAGGGTCTATCCTGCTCAGGGGCCTGTTCTCTAGAGGTGGTCTCAGTGTCCTGTTCATTTAGAGGTGGTCTCAGGGGCCTGTTCCTCTAGAGGTGGTCTTAGGGGCCTGTTCCTCTAGAGGAACAGGTCCTGGCCGGCTAGTGTTGGGTCCTGGCTGGTTAGTGCTGGGTCCTGGCCGGCTAGTGTTGGGTCCTTATTGGTTAGTGTTGGGTCCTGGCCGGTTAGTGCTGGGTCCTGGCTGGTTAGTATTGGATCCTGGCAGGCTAGTGCTGGGCCGAGTGCCTGCGTGAGTGTGTGTGTGTGTGACTGGTCGGCCCTGGTTGGGTTCAATTACCGGTCAGCGTTTCTGAAGTCCCGGGGTCTCTGGGTCCTTTTTATAAAAGATCCCTGAAGCAGAATTAAAGTGATCTACCTCTGGACCGCTCTCTCTCTCTCTCTTTCTCTCTCTCTCTCTCTCTCTCTCCTTCTCTCTCCCCCATCTTTCCTTCTCCCATCTCTCTCTCTAATCAGTGTGCTGCCCTTCCTGAGCCACTTTGAAATGTGTCTAATGGTCCTTAATTTGCACGTTGGACACCTGTCCAGGAGTTGTGGGGCTTCTATGGAGCAGAGACATTACGAGGGAGACAGGGACACAGAGACGGGAGCAGGGACACAGGGACACAGAGACAGGACTAGAGAGACAGGGACACAGAGACATGACCAGGGAGACAGGGAAGGAGAGACAGGGAAATGTCAGTGTATGTATGTGTGAGAGTGTGGGTAGAGTCCAGTGAGAGTGTGGGTAGACTCCAGTGAGTGTGGGGTAGAGTCCAGTAAGATTGTGGGTAGAGTCCAGTGAGAGTGGGTAGAGACCAGTGAGAGTGTGGTTAGAGTCCAGTCAGAGTGTGGGTAGAGTCCAGTAAGATTGTGGGTAGAGTCCAGTGAGAGTGTGGGTAGAGACCAGTAAGATTGTGGGTAGAGTCCAGTCAGAGTGTGGGTAGAGTCCAGTGAGTGTGGGTAGAGACCAGTGAGAGTGTGGGTAGAGACCAGTAAGAGTGTGGGGAGAGACCAGTAAGAGTGTGGGGAGAGTCCAGTGAGAGTGTGGGTAGAGACCAGTGAGAGTGTGGGTAGAGTCCAGTGAGAGTGTGGGTAGAGTCCAGTAAGATTGTGGGTAGAGTCCAGTGAGAGTGTGGGTAGAGACCAGTGACAGTGTGGGTAGAGACCAGTGACAGTGTGGGTAGAGACCAGTGAGAGTGTGGGTAGAGACCAGTGAGAGTGTGGGTAGAGACCAGTGAGAGCGTGGGTAGACACCAGTGAGAGTGTGGGTAGAGTCCAGTGAGAGTGTGGGTAGAGTCCAGTGTGTGAGTGGGTAGAGTACAGTGAGAGTGTGGGTAGAGACCAGTGAGAGTGTGGGTAGAGTCAGTTAGTGTGGGTAGAGTCAGTGAGTGTGGCTAGTCCAGTGAGTGTGGGTAGAGTCTAGTGAGACTGTGGTTAGAATCCAGTGTGTGTGTGGGTAGAGTCCAGTGTGTGTTTGGGTAGAGTCCGGTGTGTGTGTGGGTAGAGTCCGGTGTGTGTGGGTAGAGTGCAGTGTTTGTGTGTGTAGAGTCCAGTGTGTGTGTGGCTAGAGTCCAGTCAGAGTGTGGGTAGAGTCCAGTGAGAGTGTGGGTAGAGTACAGTGGGTGTGGGACGAGTCCAGGTGAGAGTGTGTATAGAGCCCAGTGAGAGTGTGGGTAGAGTCCAGTGAGTGTGTGGGTAGTTTCCAGTGAGTGTATGGGTAGATTCCAGTGAGTGAGGTGGTAGAGTCCAATGTGTGAGTGGGTAGAGTCCAGTGTGTGTTTGGGTAGAGTCCAGTGAGAGTGTGGGTAGAGTACAGTGGGTATGTGTGGGTAGAGCCCAGTGTGTGTGCGGGTAGTGTCAGTGAGTGTGTGGGTAAAGTCAGTGAGTGTGTGGGTAGAGCCCAGTGAGTGCGGGTAGTGTCAGTGAGTGTGTGGGTAGAGTCAGTGAGTGTGTGGGTAGAGTCAGTCAGTGTGGGAAGAGTCCAGTGAGATTGTCTGTAGAGTCCAGTGAGAGTGTGGGTAGAGTCCAGTAAGTGTTTGGGTAGATTCCGTGAGTGCAGTCCGGTGAGTGCGGGTAGAGTCAGTCAGTGTGGGTAATGTCAGTGAGTGTGGGTAGAGTCAGTGAGTGTGGGTAATGTCAGTGAGTGTGGGTAGAGTCAGTGAGTGTGTGGGTAGAGTCAGTCAGTGTGGGTAGAGTCAGTGAGTGTGTGGGTAGAGTCCAGTGTGTGTGTGGGTAGAGTCCAGTGAGAGTGTGGGTAGAGGACAGTGAGAGTGTGGGTAGAGTACAGTGAGTGTGTGGGTAGAGACCAGTGAGAGTGTGGATAGAGTCCAATGAGAGTGTGGGTAGAGTACAGTGAGAGTGTGGGTAGAGACCTGTGAGAGTGTGGGTAGAGTACAGTGAGAGTGTGGGTAGAGTACAGTGAGTGTGTGGGTAGAGACCAGTGAGAGTGTGGATAGAGTCCAGTGAGAGTGTGGGTAGAGTACAGTGAGAGTGTGGGTAGAGACCAGTGAGAGTGTGGGTAGAGTCCAGTGAGAGTGTGGGTAGAGTCCAATGAGAGTGTGGGTAGAGTACAGTGAGAGTGTGGGTAGAGTACAGTGAGAGTGTGGGTAGAGACCAGTGAGAGTGTGGGTAGAGTACAGTGAGAGTGTGGTTAGAGTACAGTGAGAGTGTGGGTAGAGTCCAGTGAGAGTGTGGGTAGAGTACAGTGAGAGTGTGGGTAGAGTACAGTGAGAGTGTGGGTAGAGACCAGTGAGAGTGTGGGTAGAGTACAGTGAGAGTGTGGGTAGAGACCAGTGAGAGTGTGGGTAGAGTACAGTGAGAGTGTGGGTAGAGTCCAGTGAGAGTGTGGTTAGACTGTGTGTGGAACATGTCATTTTTTTGGCGATGTGGACACCGAGGAACTTGAAGTTCTCGGGCCGCTCCACTACAGCCCCATCGATGTGGATGGGGGCGTTGTCATTTTCTATTCGTATACTGTCCATAATGTCTATACACACCATCATATACATATAGTGCATTCTGAAAGTATTCAGACTCCTTGTCTTTTTCCACATGTTGTTGTTACAGCCTTGTTCTAAAATTGATTAAATATCCCCCCCCCCCCCCCATCATCAGACCTTTTACTCAGTACTTTGTTGAAGCACCATTTGCAGTGATTACAGCCTAGTCTTCTTGGGTATGTCGCTACAAGCCTGGCACACGTTGCTCAGTTTGTTCAGTTTGGCCGGGTCCCTGACCAAGGCCCTTCTCCCCAGATTGCTCAGTTTGGCCGGGTGACCAGCTCTAGGAAGAGTCTTGGTGGTCCTAAACTTCTTCCATTTAAGAATGATGGAGGTCACGGTGTTCTTGGGGACCTTCAATGCTGCCTAAATGTTTTGGTACCCTTCCTCAGATCTGTGCCTCGGCACAATCATATTTCGGCACTCTACGGACAATTCCTTCGTCCTCATGGCTTGGTTGTTGCTCTGACATGCATTGTCAACTGTGGGACCTTTATATAGACAGGTGTGTGCACCTTTCCAAATCATGTCCAATCAATTGAATTTACCACAGGTGGACTCCAATAGAGTTGTAGAAGCATCTCAAGGATGATTCATGGAAACAGGATGCACCTGAACTCAATTTCTTTTCTCATAGCAAAGGGTCTGAATACGAATCTAAATAAGCTATTTCTGTTTTTTATTTTTAATAAATTAGCAAACAAACCTGTTTTCACTTTGGTATAATGGGGTATTGTGTGTAGATTGATGAAGATATATATATATATTTTTATAAATTTTATAATAAGGCTGTGAGGTTACAAAATGCTGAAAAAAATCGAAGGATCTGAAAAGTTTCTGAATGTAAATATCGGCACCAAATAGATTTTTCTTCTCCCCGCGACTGGTCGTAAAAGGTTACTGGTTTTAGAACTCATGTGTTCACCTGAAACAGCAATACGTATTTTTTTTGTCACAAATTAAAATATAATCTTGAGAGAATTGTTTTCCTGAAGAAAAAAAACTCTGACAAACATTTGTAATCTTCTGGCAACATTTTGTGGCACACTATTTAGTTTTTAACAAATTTGCCACAAACATGCAGGAAGTTGGCCACAGCAAATTATTTTTCTACCGTTCGTCCCAACAGAATCATGGCAGTCTTAGAAAAATATGTATTGATTATTTATTTAACATATTAAAGACTTAAAAGTGTTAAAAAAACAGGGGCACTAAATTACCGTTTGGAAAGTAAGACTGACAAGGAAATAAATACTGGTAACTAAGTACTGTTAGTGCATACATACTGGTAACTAATTACTGTTAGTGCATAAATACTGGTAACTAATTACTGTTAGTGCATAAATACTGGTAACTAATTACTGTTAGTGCATAAATACTGGTAACTAATTACTGTTAGTGCATAAATACTGGTAACTAATTACTGTTAGTGCATAAATACTGGTAACTAATTACTGTTAGTGCATAAATACTGGTAACTAATTACTGTTAGTGCATAAATACTGGTAACTAAGTACTGTTAGGACTTAAATACTGGTAACTAAGTACTGTTAGGACTTAAATACTGGTAACTAAGTACTGTTAGGACTTAAATACTGGTAACTAAGTACTGTTAGTGCATAAATACTGGTAACTAAGTACTGTTAGGACTTAAATACTGGTAACTAATTACTGTTAGTGCATAAATACTGGTAACTAATTACTGTTAGTGCATAAATACTGGTAACTAATTACTGTTAGTGCATAAATACTGGTAACTAATTACTGTTAGTGCATAAATACTGGTAACTAAGTACTGTTAGGACTTAAATACTGGTAACTAAGTACTGTTAGGACTTAAATACTGGTAACTAAGTACTGTTAGTGCATAAATACTGGTAACTAAGTACTGTTAGGACTTAAATACTGGTAACTAAGTACTGTTAGAACTTAAATACTGGTAACTAAGTACTGTTAGGACTTAAATACTGGTAACTAAGTACTGTTAGGACTTAAATACTGGTAACTAATTACTGTTAGTGCATAAATACTGGTAACTAAGTACTGTTAGTACTTAAATACTGGTAACTAAGTACTGTTAGGACTTAAATACTGGTAACTAAGTACTGTTAGAACTTAAATACTGGTAACTAAGTACTGTTAGGACTTAAATACTGGTAACTAAGTACTGTTAGGACTTAAATACTGGTAACTAAGTACTGTTAGGACTTAAATACTGGTAACTAAGTACTGTTAGAACTTAAATACTGGTAACTAAGTACTGTTAGAACTTAAATACTGGTAACTAATTACTGTTAGAACTTAAATACTGGTAACTAAGTACTGTTAGGACTTAAATACTGCTAACTAATTACTAATTACTGTTAGGTTTGTCATCCAAAGGGTCCCAGCTATAACATGTAGTGCCGTTTTGTTTGATAAAACACTTCTTTATATCCCAAAAAGTCAGTTTAGTTGGCGCCATCGATTTGAGTAAGCCACTCGTTCAACATGCAGAGAAAGGAATCCAAAAAGCTACCACTAAACTTTGTTAAAACAAGTCAAAATACATTTCTATTTCATCCTCAAATAAAATGTAATTAAACTATAATATTTAATATGGAAGGAAGTATGTTCAATAGGAAAGCGATATTAGCAGGTGCACATATTTTTCGTTGCGGGCGCATACACTGATTTCCATGTCTGAGTCCTTGGATCAAAACTCATTATTCTTCCTCGTTTTGGAAGAAACAAGCCTGAAACCTTGAACAAAGACTACTGACACCCAGTGGAAGCCATAGGAATTGCATACTGGGAGCTGGATTTAATTACTTTCTTTTTTGTTCCATTGGAAGAGCAGAGAATCTCAAAATCTCATGTCTATTGTGTTATAGTCTCCTACATTATTTTAACATTTCTACAAACTGCAGAGTGTTTTTTTTCCAATGGTATTAAATGATATGCATATCCTGGCTTCGGGGCCTGAGCAACAGGCAGTTTACTTTAGGCACATCATTCAGACAGGAAGTGGAGAAAAATAGACCCTAGCCTGAAGAACTTTTAAGGAAATAATAAGATGGGTGGTGAGGATGAATGGGGAGGAAAGACTGAGATATGGAGAGAGAGGAACGGAATGATGAAAGGAAGGAAAAGACTGAGATATGGAGAGAGAGGAACGGAATGATGAAAGGAAGGAAAAGACTGAGATATGGAGAGAGAGGAACGGAATGATGAAAGGAAGGAAGGAAGGAAGGAAGGAAGGAAGGAAGGAAGGAAGGAAGGAAGGAATGTGTGCTATAGCATAATGAGATCAGTAATTCAGAGTTAGACTGACCGACTGGGGTGATTGTGAATGAGTGTGGTGAAGATGGAGAGAGAGAGAGAGAGAGAGAGAGACAGAGGGAGAGAGAGACAGAGAGAGAGCGTTAGAGAGAGAGAGAGAGGGAGAGACAGAGGGAGAGAGAGAGAGAGAGAGCAAGAGAGAGAGAGAGCAAGAGAGAGAGAGAGAGAGAGAGAGAGAGAGAGAGAGAGAAAGAGAGAGAGAGAGACAGAGAGAGAGAGCGTTAGAGAGAGAGAGGGAGAGAGAGGGAGAGAGAGAGAGAGACAGAGAGAGAGAGAGCATTAGAGAGAGAGACAGAGAGAGAGAGAAACAGAGAGAGAGAGAGAGACAGAGAGATAGGGAGAGGGAGAGACAGAGGGAGAGAGAGACAGAGACAGTGTGAGAGAGAGAGAGAGAGAGAGAGAGAGAGAGAGAGAGAGAGAAAAGAGAAGGGAAGTAAGAGGTAGAGGAGCCAAGAGCAAATCACATCAGTAACCACTGCTGAGTGCCTCACATTCCAAACCTTATTCCCTACATAGTACATGACGTGTCAGCTGAGTCCTATGAGCCTAAGCCACTACTAAAAGTAGTGCACTAAATAGGGAATAGGGTGCCATTTGGGACGTGGATGGGAAAGAGGGGCGAGGGCATGCTCAGTCAGCTGAGCGCTAACATGCAAGTGGGATAATTAGTTTTGGAAAGGAATATCAAGTGATATAATCAAACATTCTACTCTAATGAAGATCCTCCATGTTGTCATTGGGAAGGCGCTAATTGACAGAGAGAGTAATAGGATTGGAAGGGAAGGGAGGGGAGGGGAAGGGAGAGAGGGATGCGGGGGTGAAGGGAAGGATGGAGGATTCACAAAACTAAAATGAGGGGGTGGAGGAGTGTCTGGATGGAGGGATGGAGGGGGTGGATGGAGGTTTGGAGGATTGGAGGATTGTGTTTGTGGAAACTACTGTGTAGCCACCAATAAACCAATCATTACAAGTTGATGAGGTTCATTGTCGGGCACATTTTCTAGTCCTGAACAGGCTTTTATGTTGT